>NC_054709.1:31784783-31824783 GCF_016097555.1 Gigantopelta aegis | reverse complement strand
GAACCGAAGAATTTTTTTTTGGTGTATATTAAATTGATGCTGATCACCATATAGGCCTACCTTATTTTGACACCAACAATCGATGTGTTTGTGTGTGTGTGGGGGGGGGGGGGGGGGGGGGGAGTGCTGAGGTTTCGTTAAACATTCATGAATTACTGAGTTTACATTCCCATTGATTAGCTGTTTTGTTGAGTATTTCTGTCAAATAGTACGCACACTTTGTAATAAAACTGAAATTGAAGATGAGCCCAGGGGTAAAGTGCTCGCTTGATGCGCGGTGGGTTTGGGATCGATCCCTGCCGTGGGGCCACATTGGACTATTACTCGTTCCAGCCAGTGTACTGCGACTAGTATATCAAAGGCCGTGGTATGTGCTGCCCTGTCTGTGGAATTGGTGCATATAAAATATCCCTCGTTACTAATGGAAAAATGTAGCGGGTTTCCTCTCTAAAGCTAGATTCATACTTCTACACCGACTCTTGTTGGCGAGTAGTTGACTCTCTCACTTCAGCTTCTGTCCAAACCTAAGCCTCATTTTTCAGTGAACTCAGTGTAGTTTTAATACAGTTCATATTAAAGTTTGGTGCGCGTTCGTTCAATGATTTTTCGTTTGCAATGCATCGACCTAATAAAAAATTAAATTCCGTTTCGCGTGAGATCGGCAATCAAAGTATGAACTGGCCTTAAAGGCATCTGTCACAAATTTAAGGACCTTGTTTCTCTAAAAATGGATAATAAATTAAAAATTACATTAATTGTTGGAAACCAAAATCTAGCTATCGCATCATCTTAACTGAACCATGATGGAGTGAAATCCATGTCATCCCTCTCGGCAATTTTAGTTTTTGAATTATGGACCATTGCCATAATGCAATTATTTTTACAAAATATCATTAATAAATGAAGTATGGTGATTATAAGATGGCTGAATAAAGTACATTTAGTGACAAATCAAATTATATTTGTTCAGGTAATACTTTGTTAGTCCAGTAAATAGGTCAGTGGTCTGTGACAATATGCCTTTATGACTATATGTAAATAACACTGTATTACCAAATGTTTGACATCCAATAGCCGATGATTAACAAATCAATGTGCTTTAGTGGTGACGTTAAACAAAACAAACTTCTTCGTAGAATATATGCAAACATAATTCAAAATTAAAAGCTATATACACATTTTAAAAAAGAAGACAATCAAATATAGCAGAATTTTTTTTTACAAGTCAGTATTTTAATTTATAAACATTATTTCAAGAATTCCAAGCGTTAAACTTATTCAGCTTTTAAGTACGGGTAATATTAAATAATTTAATAATCTTGGGAAAGATTTAGGGCGGGAAAATAATCTAAGAAATAAATTATTAGAATAAATTATATAATGCTGTACAATACAGAACTTGTATTCAGGTAACACTATAATATATTTTACCTCTGGCTATGCTTAATAATGGCATATATCTAATTAATATATTATTAGTCAGTGAAACTGTGACACGTTGAATTAGTTATTTATAAATTATATTATTATATATTCAATAAAGTAAATCACCCTTCACCATTGTTATCCTGTAGAGTATTAATTTATTTTATGTTTAAGTTTGTATAATGCCTATAAGTTGTTAAAGCGTAGAGCGATAAAGAATTTGAATTTCTTTTTAAATCTGTTGTCCATGTTCTCAGAATTCGCACGGCGTGATACTGTACGCTATTGCATGTATTTCGCAAGGGGTGACGCCGCAAACAGCATTTATGACACCAGCAGCCGAATTACCTGTACTCGTACTAACGTGGTATTAACGTGCCATCAACGTGCACCGACAAGCACCGTGCAGTGTCAAACTCAGCAGACGTCGGACTATTTTGCATAACTATACACAACATAGGGGCAGGACGTAGCCCAGTGGTAAAGCTCTCGCCTGATGTGCGGTCGGTCTAAGATCTAAGATCGACCTCAGTCGATGGGCCCATTAGGCTATTTCTCGTTCCAGCCACTGCACCACGCCTGTTATATCAAAGGCCGTGGTATGTGCTATCCTGTCTGTGAGATGGTGCATATAAAAGATCCCTTCACACTAATTATTCACCATCGGGTCTTTTTCCGCCTATAATTTAATTTTCACCTGCTATTTTTATTCTTAACCTACACCCTATGATTTGAGATGGTCCATTACAACCCAAAATTAAAAGCTTGTTTTGTTTAACGACAACGCTAGAGCACACTGATTTATTTATTATCGGCTATTATATGCTAAAAATTTGGCAATTCTGAGATATAATTCTTACAGGGCTCGAACGTAACGGCGGCAACGACGACAATTGCCGTCGGTGACATATAAACTGCCGTCGGTTGGGGGCGTCACCGATGGCACTTTTGTGCCGTCGGATAAAAATTACGTCCGTCGGTAAAGTTCCTGACCGACGGCAAAATGTATAAACATGTATGAACATTATCTGTCAATATTTAACACGGATGTTTGGGTCCTGGTTGGAGTTAAGGCCACCTATTTTTTATTAAATGGTTTACGGATTTTTTTCCACAAAATATATGTAGGTGGTCGAAATAAAAATAAAAATAAAAGTTTTGGATCCATTTTTTAATTATTTTTTTCTGTCAGAGGGAAAAAAAAAGAAATTTTTCAAATCCAGATTATTCATCATGAACACACACACATATATATGTTGCAAATGGATTTTGTGGTTGCATGTACTTTCTCATTCACTACCATTCTGCTTCCCGGGTTTTACAGTATTTATATCTCGTTTAAATAACTAATGTGGATATATTCATATTATTTCAAAACAATTACACTAATAAATATATAATCGGGGCGAATCGACTCACTTTTGGGGCGAAACGACTCCGAACGAATAAGATTTTAGAACGAACCAACCCTGGGTGAACGGGTCTAAGGGCGAAACAACACAGGGTTCGAAATGGTTTTAGGGCGAAACGACCCGGATTCAACAGAAATTGATCTGCACATGTCGTAATTTTACTGCTTTGGCATTCAGGCATATAAATACTGTATTATACATAGATGCTTATTGATTTATACTTTTGATATGTATTTATGATGTTGAATTAGTTAATACAGACATACTACGATAAACTGTTCAATTCTGCTACTTGAAATTCTGATTTCGACATGTAGCCGCTTTCCGCAAGTATCAATAACAACAAGAAGATGGTGGCCATGCACCTGTGCACCCGCACAGTACACGGCAAAGTCAAAACGCAACGTACTTCTGAATAAATAATTTAACAAAGACAGAATATGATTTGACAAGTATAATTTTGGGAAAAATACCCTTGAATTACTTTTTTTTTTTTTTTTTTTTGTCAGAACGGCGGTAAAAAATGGAGAAAAAAAATGTAGGTTTGCATTTTTATTTTTCCAGCGGGACTTTTTAATGAACTTCGGCGGATCCGTAAACCTATTTATTAATCAAAAACGACTGGTTAGTTAGTACCACGCGATGGAACTATATTTAGTCATGCGCGTACCAGGTGTTGTTGTATAATGTACGTTCTCACTGCAGTTTGCCTGCTCGCTTTCGTGATACGCCGCCCCATTTGTTGTTTCTGCGCCCCTCTTTATTTTTCGGTATCCTGTTATAATTTACAGCACCCAGCTCTGGTGCATATTTTATTAACACTGAAAAACATCGATCAGTCTGAACACTGGACATCAAAGGAAACAAGCGTTACCGTAACGTAATTTAACACTATTTTTAACAGCCTCTACCAGTATCCAATTGTATGTTTGATACACAAATAAAAGTTACATTTTATTTTAGCAATGAAAACATTTTATTTTTATTGTTTCGGCAATCTCCGACTGAACACCCCCCCCCCCCACACACACACACTTATTTGGCGTCAACTTTGTCACGTGATCAGAACGGTCATTCTGTCTTTTATGTCCACTAACTCATGTCTGATATTTTAGTCCTTAAGTAGTTTATTATTTGCCAAAAAATATACATTTTATAGGCATACAAACATATTTACAATAAAATAATACATTGTACACATTGCGGGGAATGGTGAGGTCTACAGGATAGACCTATTAAAAGTTATCAGTCGATAGTAAAATACAGTAATGAAATAAATACATAAATAAAAACATACTCATAAATCAAGGTTGTCTGTTCTATGTGTGGTAGCAGTTATCAAGTATTTACACAGTTTAATTAACTCTCTTGAGTTATCGGTGGACAGTAGTTGTGTTAATTTCTGAGTTGATGGTTTATTATAATAATAAGTTTTAATATATTTATCTCTTATAGTATAGTAGAACGGACAAACTAGAACAAAGTGATATTCGTCTTCTAGTACATTCATGTTGCAGAGATTACATATACTATTGCTTCTATCGATATGATGGTATCTGCCCGTTTCTATGGAGAGAATATGTGCAGAAAGTCTAAATTTACTCAAAATACGTTTATATTTCAGGGCGATAGGTTTCTGAAGGTAAGGTTGTAGACAAAAATTATTAACAATGAATTTGTATAGGAGACACTTTGGAGAATTATTAAATACAGCAAACATAGCCTGAATAAATTGATCTGTCATTCTCTGCTTGAATAATGATAAACATGTTCTGCTATTTTCTACATTTTGATTGTACCATATATGGCCAAAACCATTAGTGAGAAGGAGGTCTCGTACTTGACTAACCCACTTGATGGTACGTGGTTTTCTTATGCACTCGTCAGTTGCAGATTTAATTGGTCGTAACTGATGATTTTTACTTACTGTCATTTGTTTATTCAGCAAATTCCTTATAACATATTAGAAACGTTTATTGTTATTTCTATTATTTTTTTTTTTTTTTTTTTTTTTTTTTTTTAGGGGGGGGGGGGGGTATCACCGCTTATAAAAACGGAAGTGGTACTGTTCGTTATTAAAATCATTTATCTTGGGTGCAAATAATATATACGCTGTCTTTAAAAAAAAACGAAACTACTTTTTATCAGCTGACAATATCAATGCGATCGATTCACTCGATGAAGATGGAAATGAAAAACCCCAGAAAAATGTTATCCCAAAGTAGGGGATCGCTTAAAATTATCTCTTTATTATTTTTCAAATATCTTAAAATCTTTATTAAAATAATATTATTAAAACTTTGATCGGTTTAGCAAAACGAATACCCTTGAATGTCAGACCGACACTCCGTTTTAACTGAACTACGTTTTAACTAACAGTGCACAAAAGATAAGGCAGCTTGTACATCGTACCAACTTTTCAGTACCAGATATCAAGGGGCAAAATAAGGGATAGGTATTTCCTCAAAGTTGACCAACACACAACGATATACGGTAACGACACGTTCCTTTTTCGACATTTTTATTATTTTTTGTTTTTTTGCTTTTCAGGTTTTTTTTTTGGCTTTTCAGGTTGTTTTTTTTGCTTTTTTTTAATGGTGGGTGGGGTGGGAGCTGTGCGACCATCCTTTTTTAATTTTCACCCAGCAAGAACAGTGTACACTATATAAATGTAGGTATAATTTAATGGCATCCACAGAACAATTTTCATGTCATATTCACCGAAAACCTGAGCAACTTCGTCTCAGAAATACCAGGTTCCGTTAAACGTTAGCTTATGCTAGGAATCCATGATTCCATTTATAATAACTTCTTGTTTATTGAAGTTTATTGACATACATTGAAGAAATTTGACTAAAGTACATACAGAAAAATAACCTTTCTGATAAGTTTATTTGCTGCAAAAGTCAGTTTTAAAAAATTGCCATCGAAATACTCAAAATTGCCGTCGGTCGGCCCTTTCACCGATGGCAATTTGTTTTTTTAATTGCCGTGGGTGATGAAATTCTTAAGTTCGAGCTCTGTTCTTATATACTCGAGGAAACCCGCTACATGTTCCCATCAGTAGCAAGGGTTCTTTTTGTATGCACCATACCAAAGACAGGATAATACATACCACGGCCTTTGATATAGCAGTAGTTGATCACTGGCTGAAACGAGAAATAGCCCAATGTGCCACCGACGGGCATCGATCCTAGACCAACTGCGCATCGGGCGAGCGCTTTACCACTGGGCTACGTCCCGCCCCTACAACGCAAGTCGGCTAACCCTTCCCTTTTCCGTTATGTCTGTCTGTTTTGCGGCAAAGGAAACCTGGCCGTACCAGTAACCTGGTTTTTGGGGGTTTTTTTGTTTTGTTTTTTTATCTAACTCACTTTTCTCCGGGGCAGTACGGCTATCCCAGGTTTAATCTGCATAATCTAAAACATTTGTTCGAATCAGGGAAGACGAAGAAGATATTCACTTCAGGCAATTACCTATATATTACGTTTTAGGTGCCTGTATACCTTAAAGTTTAGGTAGTGTAAAACATTAATTTTTAGGCCGGTCGTTAAAAACAATAAGTATGCGTTCAGCAATTGCGGCCGATAATTGAAACAACAATAATCTAGTTATTAAAGCCAAAGTGAACTTTTAAACATTATGGGCAAGTCCGGAATGGTGATGCTAAAGATAATTGGGGAAGTTTTATTTTATTTTATTGTTGCTAATATCTCTCTCTCTCTCTCTCTCTCTCTCTCTCTCTCTCTCTCTCTCTCTCTCTCTCTCTCTCTCTCTCTCATTGTCTTTCTCTCTTTCTGTCTGTCTCTCTCCCCCTATCTCTCTGTCTTTATCTCTCTCTCTCTCTCTGCCCCCCCCTCTCCCCCCCCCCCCCCCCCCACACACATCAAATAGTCATAAATTGAAATGTTATTAGGTGCAACTAAACAAAGATCTCTCTGCTTGCTTCAAGTGTTAAGAGCTGCGTATGACTGCGACTTACACGCGTTAGGTCTCGTCCGTTGACGTTTTTATCGACTTTACGTCACAGTAGCCACAGGCAAAACAAGACCGGTGGAAACGGCACTAGAGTTGGTTTGAGAAGTTGCTGTGACACTGACATCCACTTCGAACTGACACAATAAAAGAAACTATTGTTTCGTGACTTTCTGAAGGAAAAGGAAAAAGAGGCATCGTAAAAAAAAAAAAAAAAAAAAAAAAACCTTTTTAACTGAAGATGAATTCCATGTTGTAATGAAGTGCCCTCTTAGGCGTACTGATCTGTGTGGTTCTTAACCATATGTCTGACGCCATATAAACGTAAATAAAATGTGTTGAGTGCGTCGTTAAATAAAAACATTCCTTTCTTTCTTTTCTTAGGCGTACGGGCTCCCATTTTTCCAAAGTCAAAGTTTGTTTTGTTTAACGACACCACTGGAGCACATTGATTAATCAATCATCGGCTATTGGAGAAAAAAAATTGTTAATTCTTACACAGTCATCAGAGGAAAAACCCGCTACATTTTTCCTTCAGCACTTTTCCACAGACCGGAAATCACATACCACGGCCTTTGACCAGTTGTGGTGCTCTGGATGGAAAGATAAAAAAATTAAAAACCCAATCGGCTGAATGGATCCACTGAGGTGGTTCGATCCTCCGACACAAGTATCACAGGCGAGCACTCAACCGAATGAGCTAAATTCCGCCTTGTGGGTAGAATAGTGGAGAATCAAAGAAAGAAAGAAAGGAATGTTTTATTTAACGACGCACTCAACACATTTTATTTACGGTTATATGGCATCAGACATATGGTTAAGGACCACACAGATCTTAAGAGGAAACCCGCTGTCGCCACTACACGGGCTACTCTTTCCGATTAGCAGCAAGGGATCTTTTATATGCACCATCCCACAAACAGGATAGCACATTGCATGGCCTTTGATATAGCAGTAGTGGACCACTGGCTGAAACGAGAAATAGCCCAATGTGCCATCGACGGGCATCGATCCTAGACCGACCGCGCATCGAGCGAGCGCTGTACCACTGAGCTACGTCCCGCCCCTAATATTTAGCAGAATAAAGTGTTTCGTATGTAGCATTATATACAAATCATTTATTTTATTGTTGCACAAATATGTATGGAGCGAAACAAAATGCCTGCCTACCTATCTAGATTTAAAATGGACAAACAAAAATACTTTTAATGATGGCTGCTGCTCAGTGTTGTTTTTCTAACAATTTATTATTTTTTTTTATATTTTTATTTATTATTTTATATATTTTTTTTTTTTTTTTTTTTTTATTTATCTCATTATTACTTTTAATATTTTAGTTCATTTTTGTTATTATATTTTTATATATTTATATATTTATTTACTTATAATTTTATTACAGTTCTGTAAAACCATTTGTTTATTGTAATAAACAATAAAATTCCATTGCATTTTCGCATTAGATATTATATGATATTTGAATCCACAATGGCATTATGCAGTAACATTTTAAGACCAAATGTAAAATGCTAATCAAAACGATGAATCTTAAACCAGTTGAATAATTTATGTTGAATTTGCTTTAAAAATAAAACCATATCCCCAAAACAGGTAACCTTGTCTGAACCCATTGTATGGAAGCAGAAAAATAGAAACTGATTACTTACATCATTCTAACATAATTAATTTGCTGGTTTTTCACCTTCAAAGCCAGGTTTTGGCCAGGAATGCGTACATTAATAGTTTTGAGAATTAAGAAACTTTAACAATCACTCACTATGGACGGTGAGCGCTCGCCGTCGTTCGCTAGATTGAATATGATATGACAGAATGGTTAAAACTTAATAAAAGTTAAAGAGTTTTTGAGCCAAACGTTAGACGAATGTGATATAATAGAATGAATAAACGACTGAATGAATGACTGAATGAATGAATGAATGAATGAATTAATTAATTAATTGAATGAATGGATTGATTAAATAATTAATTAATTGTTTATGCACACCCCAGCACACAAAATACATCGGCTATTGGCAGTTACGCATTGGTAACAGGCGTGCATAAAGTACTTGCTCGCTCGCCAAATGCGAGTAAAATTTCTGACAGACGAGTTAAAAAATGCAACTACCTGCCCGACGGTCTATCTGTCTTTTTTTTTTCGTTTGCCACGTGATGTTGATCACTTACCAAGTGCAGGGCCGTACGCAGAAATTTATATGGGGGGGGGGGAGGAGGAGGGGGGGAGGGGGGGGGGGTGCGTAATCGACGGTCTAAATGCCCGGAGTTGCAAGGAGATGCATTTTCCTGCATTTTAGGAAGTAAATTTGAAATGTTTCTTTTCCTCCAAATATTTTTTACACATCCACGGACGGACCTCGGCAGACTATTGGGGCTGTGTGTGGGGGGGGGGGGGGGGTGCGTACGCACCCCCCTCCCTGCGTACGGGCCTGAAGTGTTATTAGTAATGTTTTGTCAAAACATTTATATATAGCATTTGAAGTGAAGACACTGTATATTATAATACTGTTAATAATATATTGTTCTATGGAGTGGTGGACCAGTAGAAATTCTGGCCAGCTAGTAAATTTTAGTTGGTTTTGGTCCGGCGGGCTAGTGAAATATTTTCCATTTCTGCACCCCTGGGTAATTGCGATATGATACAAGTAGAAGACTACGGTACCAGTCAATTTGTTCGTGAGCGATCGGCCTTCTGAACTCGTCACTGGAGCCTATTTAACACTGCATAAAAAGACAGTTGGTTTTGTCCGTTCACGACCGTTGTGCAGTTTTAATGACGTGCATATTTTTACGAAATTATCCTCAGAACAATAAAACAACCAACAAAAACTAAACTACAACCGTGTCCGTCTAATGACACGTACTAACAGTCATTACTCAACTAATAAATCAGTTTAAACACAGAACCCAGTAAATGTTATAACCGACATCAAATACAAACACTCCTCCAAATCGATACATAATTAACGGTTTCATATTTCATTGTGGACAACTCATTCTCCGTAAAGAAAGATTAACTAAGCCTAACACCCGGAACCGTTATAAATTGAGAATAATTAAACAACGTTAATAATTGTTAACACACAAACCTTAAAGGTAAGACCGTGTTTCGATGAAATTTCCAACTGGGAACATTGGCATCAAACTCTCCGTTTTAGAGCGTGTACCTTCGCAAAGCAAAAAATTCGCAAACAATGAAATGTACTCCACAAGCAAGCAGACGATAAACCCGGTGAGATTATCTGTATCCCGAACAGTGACGGACGTCGGGTAAATATTATCCCACGAAAAACACTGTTATACCTACTTAGCGTACAGTATAGCCAGTAATTCTCTCTCGGCTACTCTTGAAATCATTCACCCCACAAAGGCATAAAGTCTCGATTGCTCATGCATGAAGGATCAGTCTACTTGCGTGTCACCAAGGGGTGACAGGTCCGTCAATCAACACGCAGACGGTGGTTAATTAATTGAATAATGTATCTCAAGGAGTTGTCTACCTTGTTTAATAATATTGGCATAACAGAAATGTATGATGTAGGCTTTGGCGGAGATATTTTCTTTTTCTCTTTTGTGACGGGTAGGAACGGTTATAAATAAACTTGGCTTGGTTCAGTTTTGCGTTGCTTGGGAGTAAAGGTTTGTCAATTAGAAACGGCACAAACAGCTTTAACGGAACAAAGGTTTCTCCCGACCAATCAAGGGGCAAATATATCTTTTGCATAGAGCGAAGAATATTTTGGTGCCTTTGGTATTAAGGTGTTACATTTTAAGTGATATATATCTCATTAATTTCTCCGCCATTGGCAGTGCTAGTCGTGTTTTGTTTCTATAACCGCTCCGTGTTTTGCAACACGATAGTCTGATATCTCATTTAGTGACTTCTAAATGGTGTGTGTGTGCTGACTTCCGTGTGAGGTTTGCGTGTGAAAACGTGTAAACATAATATGCATTATCAACAGCAGACACGGATCCAAGGGTCAAAATTAGATGGCCTAAAACAAGTTCATCGTGTATTTCCACCATTCCAGGACCGTACCCTTGGGGGGGGGGGGGGGGGGGGGGGGTTGCTTCTCTGAGAATCTCACTTTCTCTTGTTTTTTTTACTACAGAAAATAGCATACACATCTCAGGGTTTAATTTGTATAGTGATCAGGGTATGGCCCTGCATTCTGTTGTGAACTTTACTTTAAAAAACCGGCCTCGGTGGCGTCGTGGTTAGGCCATCGGTCTACAGGCTGGCAGGTACTGGGTTCGGATCCCAGTCGAAGCATGGGATTTTTAATCCAGATACCGACTCCAAACCCTGAGTAAGTGCTCCGCAAGGCTCAATGGGTAGGTGTAAACCACTTGCACCGACCAGTGATCCATAACTGGTTCAACAAAGGCCATGGTTTGTGCTATCCTACCTGTGGGAAGCGCAAATAAAAGATCCCTTGCTGCCTGTCGTAAAAGAGTAGCCTATGTGGCGACAACGGGTTTCGTCTAAAAAACTGTCAGAATGACCATATGTTTGACGTCCAATAGCCGATGATAAGATAAAAAGAAAAATCAATGTGCTCTAGTGGCGTCGTTAAATAAAACAAAACTTTAACTTTTTTTACTTTTTTACTTTAAAATATGCAGGAAACTGCATTTTAGGAAATCTAATTTCAGAATTTTCCAGAGGATGCATTGAATGAATGAATGAATGAATGAATGAATGAATGAATGAATGAATGAAACATTTTAGCTAATATTTAATATACCTACAACCTTAAAAATAATATATTGCAAAAAGAAAGTTGTTAATACTCATTATATTTGCGATTGTAATTGCAATGAATTATTGATTCCATCGTACAGCTCCTCGAAACTCTATAAAAACTTTGGCGATTCGCGCATTTGATCAATGTTCTACTGCTGACACCGTGCATAGTACATATTATATACCAGTATATGCGAGTAGAGTCTTAGTCCGTAGGAATAGAATTTTATGACGCACATGAATTATTTTCCGTAGCCAACATGTTACAATGGCAGCCATCTTAGGACATTTAGGAATATTTAGGCCTACTAGTACATTAAGTTATGATGCGATGAGAAAATAATGTCAAAATAACCAAACGAAGGAAATGTCTTGGTGTTACGGTATTTGGATAGTTAGATAGATAGATAGATAGATAGATAGACAGACAGACAGACAGACAGACAGACAGATATACATACAGATAGATAGATAGATAGATAGATAGATAGATAGATAGATAGATAGATGTAGATATTGATTAGATAGGTGGATAGATTAAATAGATTAGACAGCCAGCCAAATATATAGATTGATTTATTGCTTGTTTGCTTAATATATAAATAGACGGACAGAAAAGACTTATAGACAAACACCAAAATATCAATAATTGACTTTCGTTTTAAAACAAAACCCAGGAACTCCTCAAAATATCGTGAAAGGAGAAAATCGAATTTCTCAAAATAAACAGGGAGGAATCGCATCGCAAAACACACACACACACACATAGGCACGCACGCACGCACGCACAGGCACACGCATATACCAACACACACAGAGAATAAACCGGTCAATCAATCAATTAACAATAAATGTATGTTTGGATGTATGGATGAAAGAATGAATCAACGAATCAGAAGGTGGAAAGCTATTTAATTTCACCTCAGCACAAACATATATATCAGCCATTTGTGTGTAAAACACAGATAAAACAAATAAAACAATGGACTGTCAAATTGTAAACGTAAATACCTGTAAAGTAATATGAAACGTCCCATCTGTGAACGAGCATAATTATATGCATATTAGAGACACACACACACACAGACCAACACACACATACACATACACACATACACACACGCGCGCAGAGACAGAGAGACAGACCAACACACACATCCACACACACACACACACACACACAGAGAGAGACCAAGTAAAAGAAAAATGAAGAAAGAAAAAACAAACAAACAAACAAAACAACCCACCATAAACAATCACAATACCAATGAAATATCAACTCAATTCATCGTATTTCGAAACAGTTTAATTTTGTTTCGTTTAGAGCACATTGATTTAGTAGTCATCGGCTATTGGATGTCAAATATTTGGTAATTCTGACATACAGTCTTGGTGAAGAAACCCGTTACATTTTTCCATTAGTAGCAAGGGATCTTTTATATGCACTTTCCCACAGACAGGAAAACACATACCACGGCATTTGGCCAGTTGTGGTGCACTGGTTGGAACAAGACAAAACTCATCCAGTTGAATGGATCCACCGAGGTGGCTCGATCCTGCGACGCATGCACCTCAAGCGAGCACTCAACCGACTGAGCTAAATCTCGCACCAAGCATCGTTTAACGAAACAGGTGTATAGACTTGAGACAAGGGTATAACAGATTCTTACAGAAATGTTTTTAAATCTTAGAGTGCTTTCCGGAGTTGCTTGGGTTCTAGGATCGAATACCCACAATGGACTCACTTGCTGTTTATATTCTCGTCCCAATCAGTCCTCCATACCAAACACTGTGGTATGTGTTGTGCTGTCTGTTGCTGATAATGAGAAAACGTAGCGAGTTTCCTCTGAAGAAAACGTGTCAGAATTACAAACTGTTTGGCATCCAATAGCCAATGACCGGCCTCGGTGGCGTCGTGGTAGGCCATCGGTCTACAGGCTGGTAGGTACTGGGTTCGGATCCCAGTCGAGGCATGGGATTTTTAATCAAGATACCGACTCCAAACCCTGAGTGAGTGCTCCGCAAGGCTCAATGGGTAAGTGTAAACCACTTGCACCGACCAATGATCCATAACTGGTTCAACAAAGGCCATGGTTTGTGCTATCCTGCCTGTGGGAAGCGCAAATAAAAGATCCCTTGCTGCTAATCGGAAGAGTAGCCCATGTAGTGGCGACAGCGGGTTTCCTCTCAAAATCTGTGTGGTCCTTAACCATATGTCTGACGCCATATAACCGTAAATAAAATGTGCTGAGTCCGTCGTTAAATAAAACATTTCTTTCTTTTTTCCAATAGCCGATGGTTAATAGGTCAATGTGCTCTAGTGGTATCGTCAAACAAAATAAACTTTAGCTTTAATGGTGAATGTGTGCTGGATTCGCCTGTTTCGTGAGAAGCGATGTTAGTAATAACAATACAATTTCCATGGCGAGGAACAGCAGAAGACAGGAAAATGTATTGTGTATCCTACCAAATCAAATCCCATAGACGACAATAGTAACATGTGTGGCTAAAACGCCTACCTGCAGCGTATCAATCGACATACACACCACGGATATAAATACTACCACCCATCACCCTTAAAGTGAATCAGAAAAAACAAATGGGGGTCAAGCTGCTTATTTCTGAGATAACGGGTAGCGTCTATGACTACCCTAGTTTCGCACAAAATTTGAGTACTTTTGTTACAGGTACCCCATACATGTTTTAAGCACAAGACTACTTCACATAGTAGTACTAGATGAAATAGAATTCCATACAATCTTTGTCCAGGTGAAACTAATACTTTTTTACAAACAACACACTTACATTTGTCACCAATAACAAGGTATTAACTGCTCTATCAAAGGTGCATCTCGAACTTTGACCCAGCCGGATGTTATTTGGTTTAATATTACCTATATCAGGCCCGTAGCCAGGATTTTGAGGGGAGGGGGGTGTTTAGGCTTATTGTGAGGCACAAAGCGCCTTACATGAGGGCCCGAAGCGCCCGAGTTGCTTAGGGGTGTCCGGGGGCATATTAAAAAAAGTTACCGGTCGACACCCACCCACCGACCCCACATTGGCTACGGGCCTGTATATAGCAAAAAAAAATCTACAAAAGACATATTATATAATTAGTTATTAATCATTTGAATGTGTTGGTGTTATAATATCGTTTTCACAGTGGTCTGTTATATCAAGTTATAACGTGTTCTAAATCATGGGCGACACGTATATTTGTAAGAAGCCCAAACGGGATTTTGTTGTCAACCATCTACGTAACCACCATACTCCACTTATTAATGATATTTTGTAAAAATAATTGAATTATGGCAATGGTCCATAATTCAATAACTAACATTGCTGAGAGGGTTGATATGGATTTCACTCCATCATGGTGTAGTTAAAGTGATGCAATAGCTAGGTTTGGTCTGTAAAAATTAATGTAATTTTTATTTATTATTCATATGTAGAGAAATAAGGTCCTTAAATCTGTGACAGCATGTCTTTAAAGAGTTTCTGTTAGTCGATAACATCTTTAAAATTGCAGCAAACTCAGGAATGTCCCTTTAAACGTATATAAATTATTACAATAATTACTGACGATCTCTCATAATCCCTGTAAGAAATGCTTATGTACGCTTATGTTGGGCAGGACGTAGCGCGGTCAGTTTAGGATCGATCCCCAATAGTCTGTTTCTCGATCCAGCTAGTACACCACGACTGGTACATCAAAAGCCGTGGTATATGCTATCCTGTCGATGGGATGGAGCATATAAAATATCCCTTGCTGCTAATCAAAAAGAGTAGCCCATGAAGTGGCAACAGCGTGTTTCCTCTCTCAATATATGTGTGGTCCTTAACCATATGTCTGACGCCATATAACCGTCAATGAAATGTGTTGAGTGCTGTGTTAAATAAAGCATTTCCTTTCTGTACGCTTATATATTAATATATACTCTTCAAAAAAGTAGGGGAACCTGCAATATTAATGTTAATATCAACTATTAGACCGAACATACGTTTTGACCATAGACATCCTAGTAAAAAAACTTTCAGGTCTGTTTATCAACACACTGAAACACATTCCACAGTTTGCACGTGCATCAAGCAGTTGCCCCGTACACGTGCGTGGGGTGTCATTCTCGATTTTGACAATTTCCAGGAAGGTCGATTAATCACTGTGGAACATTGTTTCTGTCAATATTTTTCATTCTGTTGATCATACAGTTGTTGTTGTTTTGTTTTTAGTAATTTTTATTGTTTGAGTTTGCGATTTACTGATAAAAAACCCAGTCAACTTTCAAATTTCACTTCTGACCCCAATCGTCCTTCAAGATCTTTGGTGGTCATAAAACCTACTGTAATACTGAACTACCGGTTGTAAAGTTTGCCCAATTAATTCACTATTATCATATAACCATTCCCCACAGCTAATATACCTTACAATATTGGCAATTGTAAATTCTTGTTAGAGTTCCCCTACTTTTTTTGAAGAGTACATATAAACCAGAGTGTCAGATTGACATTACTTGACAAATTGAATCGATTACGATTATGATTACTTAAGAATGTCTTGATTACGATCACAATAAAATAGAAAGTAATCGATTACGATTGCGAATACACTGTCCAGTAATCATGATTAATTTTTTCCACAAATATGCACGTGTAGTGAGATGATGTTACCAATATGAAATTAAGGCACGCGTCGGCGAAAATCAGTGGCATGGTTATCGATTACGATTGCGATTACGTAACATTATCAAACATGATTATCGATTACCTTTGCGATTACACGAAAATTTGTAATCGATTACGATTACCCCATTTGTGACATCCTATTATTGTGTGTATAATAAATAAAATATGTGTGTGTCTATATATATATATATATATATATAGCTGAGTTAATACTGTATGTGATACGACGTGTTTGAGACATATCATTTCAACTTATTTTCGTGCTTATATCCAGTTAAGGTTCAACCACGCTGTCCTGGGCACACATTTCAGCTGCCCGGTCTGTCCAGGACAGTGGGTTACTTGTTAGTGGTTAGTGAGAGAGAACAGGGTGTAGTGGTCTTACAACTATCCACTGAGTTGTTAAAACTCGCTCTGGGTGGTAGCCGGTACCGGGCTGCGAACCATGTAACTACCAGCCGTATGTCCGATGACTTAACCACGACACCACCGAGATAACAAGACATTCTGCATAAGCTAGTAATCCACGATTAGTCACTTTCTCGTGTTGACTCAACCGAAACGCTGATATATCCACGACAGGTGACTAATAACTGGCAAACGCTTTTTTTAGCACACAGGTACATGCACATATGTATATGTAAATATATATGTGTGTTCACCTCTGCACCCGCACTGGTTCTTTGTGGCGGGGGGGGGGGGGGGGGGGGGGACGTAGCCCCGTTGTAAAGTACTCGCTTGATGCGCGGTTGCTTTATCAAAGGCCGTGGTATGTGCTATCCTGTTTGTGGGATGGTGCATATAAAATATCCCTTGCTACTAATGGAAAAATGTAGGAGTTTCCCCTCTTAAAACTACTAGTATATGTCAAAATTGCCAAATGTTTGACATCCAATAGCCGCTGATTAATAAGTCAATGTGTTCTAGTGGTGTCGTTAAACAAAACAAACCATTAGTGCTTTGTGAACCGAAACACCCGCGCGATTCTCTGTAATTAATACAATTGAAGTTTGTTGTGTTTAACGACACCGCTAGAGCATGTTGATTGATTAATCATCGGTTATTGGATGTCTAGACTGTGGCGAACGAAGGTTTCACAACAGTTCGGGTCATGCTGCCTTAAATATATACATACATACAGGCATACAACATACATACACACACACACACATACACACACACACACACACACACACACACACACACACAGAGAGAGACACACACATACACAGACACACACAGAGAGAGAGAGAGAGAGAGAGAGAGAGAGAGAGAGAGAGAGAGAGAGAGAGAGAGAGGAGAGAGAGAGAGAGAGAAGAGAGAGAGAAAGAGAGAGAGAGAGAGATCTTATTCGCTTTGAGCAGTTATTATTCATGTAACAATGCGTAGTGATTTGTACCCTATATAGGTGTTTGTCAGTGATGCTAATATCACTAAACGTTATTATCTAGACTCGGATATCGTTTAAGGTTCATATAGAGTGGATGCAGCTCGTGCGTGCGGTCTCACTGTTGCGTCTCAGAGCGTCTGCGGCACATAAGAGTAAGAGGGGGGGGGGGGGGGGGGGGGGGGTGAACAAATCCTTAAATTCGGGCAAAATGAGCTCTCCTAAAACCTTTTCATCGTGTGTTCTATCATTTTACCCATAACATTAGTTGTAGTTCTCCCTCAATATCTGTGTGGTCCTTAACCATATGTTCGACGCCATATAACCGTAAATAAAATGCGTTGAGTGCGTCGTTAAAACCATTTCCTATTTATCCAGATTCGGGCTTTTTCGTTTAATTCGGGAAAAAGTCGGCCTGCCCTCCTACAAAAAAAAAATGGCAGCCCGTACACCTATGACACCAACTATACACTATTATATGATTAGTTCATTGCGACTGGCTGCATGCGTGTTGTAGACACAGACATCGCACGCATCCTGTCTAGACGCTCTCATTTATTTCTTTTAATCGGACCGCACGCACACGCCGCATGCAGTCTACATCAGCCTTCAATTCGGGCAAAAATCAGCCCGCGTCCTTACACCAATGGGAGCCCCGTACGCCCATGTACACAGGTACACGTACCCATCCTTCTATCCCGAACTCTCGCACTGGCGAAGTCAGAGACTGCGCCCACTGAACACGCGAACAAACTGGTTTGGTTCGGTACATTTGTACTTTTACTTTGACTTTCTCGCTTGATAGAAACTCCTACACGAATGTTTTGTTAACGACTGGGCCTTTGTGAGAAATATATTCTACTGACGAAAAAAAATAAGGGAAAGAAAGAAATAAATGTTTTATTTCACGACGCACTCAACACATTTTATTTACGGTTATATGGCGTCAGACATATGGTTAAGGACGACACAGATTTTGAGAGGAAACCCGCTGTCGCCACTACATGGGCTGTTGCAGCTTAAAGGGATATACCCTAGTTTCAACCCGTGAAAATTAACACTAAGTTTAGTTAAAGGGACAGACCCTAGTTTCAACCCGTGAAAATTAACACTGAGTTTAGTTAAAGGGACATACCCTACTTTCAACCCGTGAAAATTAACACTGAGTTTAGTTAAAGGAACATACCCTAGTTTCAACCCGTGAAAATTAACACTAAGTTTAGTTAAAGGGACATACCCTAGTTTCAACCCGTGAAAATTAACACTAAGTTTAGTTAAAGGGACAGACCCTAGTTTCAACCCGTGAAAATTAACACTAAGTTTAGTTAAAGGGACAGACCCTAGTTTCAACCCGTGAAAATTAACACTAAGTTTAGTTAAAGGGACAGACCCTAGTTTCAACCCGTGAAAATTAACACTAAGTTTAGTTAAAGGGACATACCCTAGTTTCAACCCGCGAAAATTAACACTAAGTTTAGTTAAAGGGACATACCCTAGTTTCAACCCGCGAAAATTAACACTAAGTTTAGTTAAAGGGACATACCCTAGTGAAAATTAACACTAAGTTTAGTTAAAGGGACATACTCTAGTTTCAACCCGTGAAAATTAACACTAAGTTTAGTTAAAGGGACATACCATAGTTTCAACCCGTGGAAATTAACACTAAGTTTAGTTAAAGGGACATACCATAGTTTCAACCCGTGGAAATTAACACTAAGTTTAGTTAAAGGGACATACCATAGTTTCAACCCGTGGAAATTAACACTAAGTTTAGTTAAAGGGACATACCCTAGTTTCAACCCGTGGAAATTAACACTAAGTTTAGTTAAAGGGACATACTCTAGTTTCAACCCGTGAAAATTAACACTAAGTTTAGTTAAAGGGACATACTCTAGTTTCAACCCGTGAAAATTAACACTAAGTTTAGTTAAAGGGACATACCCTAGTTTCAACCCGTGAAAATTAACACTAAGTTTAGTTAAAGGGACATACCATAGTTTCAACCCGTGAAAATTAACACTAAGTTTAGTTAAAGGGACATACCATAGTTTCAACCTGTGAAAATTAACACTAAGTTTAGTTAAAGGGACATACCCTAGTTTCAACCCGTGAAAATTAACACTAAGTTTAGTTAATCTACAAACCCGTAACACATTTGGATATAAAGTTTCAATTGAGTGAAACATGAGTCTTAGACTCTGAAATAGTGACCGGCCTCGGTGGCGTCGTGGTTAGGCTATCGGTCTACAGGCTGGTAGGTACTGTGTTCGGATCCCAGTCGAGGCATGGGATTTTTAATCCAGATACCGACTCCAAACCCTGAGTGAGCGCTCCGCAAGACTCAATGGGTAGGTGTAAACCACTTACACCGACCAGTGATCCATAACTGGTTCAACAAAGGCCATGGTTTGTGCTATCCTGCCTGTGGGAAGCGCAAACAAAAGATCCCTTGCTGCTAATCGGAAGAGTAGCCCATGTAGTGGCGACAGCGGGTTTCCTCTCAAAATCTGTGTGGTCCTTAACCATATGTCTGACGCCATATAACCGTAAATAAAATGTGTTGAGTGCGTCGTTAAATAAAACATTTCTTTCTTTCTTTCTTTCTGAAATAGTGAAATACCCTCTAAAAATAGACTAAAACTCGACTCGACCATAATTGTTACTTCTCAGACGCACGTGCGTTTTTAAAAATATGAGAAATGCATTTTATGATATTAAAAACACCAGGATGACCAAAAACACTTCGAATGTATGAAAATTGATAATCTAAATCATAAAATCTAAGTAAAGTATGATTTCAGTTATCTAAAACGGCTATAATAGTCAAAAATATGTCTCAGTGTTTAAAAACTAGGGTATGTTCCTTTAATATAGTCCGGCTTAGGAAACAGTTTCTCATAAAACAAATACTACAAAATTCTGATATGCTTTTTGAAATCTTTCTTTGATGATTACACGTAGGTTTACCTCTGTAGTTTTTAAATAACCCATTGTTTTGAAGTTACTTGTTATATGTAGTACTAACTGATAACAACTGTGCAAGTCGTATGGTGCCACTTGTATAACAGCAACACGAGGCGGTGGTCAGGCATGGGGTCTGTTACCTGAAAAATGTCGCGGTCGACCTAAGTTGATTTTTGATACGGTACTTGTCAGTTGAGAGCACTCCATAAAGTTAATAGTCACATGACCCTCTCGATAGTGTGGTATTATTCACAGAATATATTCTGACATAGAAATTGTATTGAACTGCATGAAGTAATTAATGGTGGTGTGTAACCTACACATTTGGTAAATGTCATTGAAATTAGACGCTGGATATAACTGACGCATCAGTCTAGTCCAAATTTCTCAAAATGTGCTTTAAAAAGTGTTGTAATCATTTCGTGATATAAGTAAGCAAACGCATTTTGAACCATATTTCAGCGGTGCTCATTTCAAATATTTTGTTTGCCCAGCTCAATTTTGAGTTTTTAACCCCAAAGATTAAAAACAAAATGGGTGCCATGCAAGATATTTTAAATGCAGTGTTGACTAAAAGTGAACATTTTGCAAGGTAGCCAAAGGTTGAAAAATAACTTTAAAATGATTTAGAATCACCAAAATTCAATAAAAGTATTTCTCAAGTTCTGAACGTTGTTCCTCACCCCCCCCCCCCCCCCCCCCACCAAATTCTCCCCGAAAATGGCTGCCGTTTATATTTTGTGCGCGTACACAGCCTGACTACTATTAATGAACGTGTTATTTAAGTACACATGGATGAAACATAATATTACCATCAATTTGAAGATGCTAAATTTCCAAAACTCTAATGTGAATTATATAAGTCCAAACTTTGAAAAAGAAAATAGCGGCTTTTTACAACATTCAAACTGTTAATTTACACTTTAAGAATGGAAGCAAGCAGTTTCCTAGTTGTTACTTTTTTTAATGTAGGCGAAGCACAAATTTAATTGTACGTTGAGCTTCTGCATATACAAACAAATTTTGTCCAGTTCTGTGTTTCGTCTGTCGGCACTACCAACCCAACCAGTTTCTTTTCTAAAAATATTGTTTATCTTTGTATCATAATTTATTACAGTCCTGCATGACATTACTACCCACGCCAATTTAAATAACTCAAGTGCTTTATAAGCGAACATTCAGGGCCTGTGGAGTACCTTTGGAGGTGGAGGGACGAGGGCACTGTCAGCGCGGTTTGAAAGAGGTGTGGAGGGGGCATGCTGTCAGTTTAATGGCTCGAGAGAGGAAAAGGATAGGACCCGTACCTGTTTGAGTTGAGTTTCGGTTGAATTAACACGAGGACGTAACTAATCATGGGTTATTAGCTTATGGAGTATACGGGGTTTTTTTTTTCTTAATGTCATGACGTCACAGACAGATGATCTACTGCTAGCAAGTGACTCAGCAAAAAATATTACAGGCACGGCGGAGCGGGGGGGGGGGGGGGGCTTCCAATAATTCTGAATCAAAAATATTATTGGTATTAAATCTTAAGGCAGAGATGAAATTTTATTTGTAGAATGCAGGAAATTGCATTTCAGGACATTTAGTTTTCAAAAGTGTACGGGGAGCATACCCTCGAACCTCTAGAAACTGCGCAATCGATCTCAGTCAGAAATTTCTCCCCCCCCCCCCCCCCCCACCACCCCCAATGTCTCGGTGGAGTAGTGGTTTAGCATTGGGGTATGGACTCCCAGTTTTGTAAGTGGGTAGGCTGATTTTTGCCAGAATTAAACAAAAATGTCCGAATCTGAACACCAACGTTTATTCATATTTTCATTACTACCATCCATATATACTCTTCAAAAGAAGAAACGCAAAACCACATTGTCGTAACATTTGGAGAATTGATTTAATTATTGAATGGTGAGTCCGATAATTACCAAATGTTGCAGGATTGTTCACAATTCACTCTAGTCCATTGTGAGTAAGTGATAGGACACACCACCAAGGTCAAGGTCATCTGAAGTCAATACCGGGTGTGGCCTCCGCGTGTGTTGACAACTGCCTGGCACCGCCTGCCCATTGAAGCAACCAGAGTACGGATGACGTCCCGGGGGATGGTGGCCCACTCGGCCTGCAAGGCTGCTGCCAGCTCGGGCAGGGTCTGGGGCTGTGCTTGTCGCTGTCGGAGGCGTCGGTCCAACTCGTCCCATAGATGCTCAATTGGGTTCAAATCCGGTGATATCGATGGCCAAGGAAGGACATTAATGTTGTTGTTCTGTAGGAAAGCCGTTGTGAGACGTGCTGTGTGAGGCCTGGCGTTGTCATGTTGGAACACTGCGTTGGCGTTGGCCATAACTGGAACGATGTGTGGCCGGAGGATCTGGTCAATGTAGCCCTGTGCATTCAGGTTGCCCTGCACGTGGACCAGGTCAGTTCTGCCAGTGTGTGAGATGGCTGCCCACACCATGACACTACCCCCGCCGAATCTGTCCACTTTCTGCACGCAGTTTGCCGCATAACGTTCACCACGACGCCTATACACGCGACATCTTCCATCATGACGTCGGAGCAGAAATCGGGACTCGTCACTGAACCACACCTGTCTCCATCGCAGTTGAGGCCATTGTCGATGAATCTGGCACCACTGCAGTCGGAGTCGACGGTGTTGTGGTGTTAAGATGACACCTCGAACTGGACGCCTGGCACTAATTCCTACCTCACGTAGGCGGTTCCGTACGGTCTGGTCGGATATCCTGCGCAAACCTGGTATTGCTGCGGCTGTGGAGGTGGCAGTAGTCAATCGTTCCCGAAGGTGGCGTACCCGGATGTAGCGGTCCTGCCCGGGGGTAGTGACCCGTGGTCGACCGGATCTAGGGAGGTCACGTGTTGATCCATGTTGCTGGTAACGGTCCCACAGTCTGGAGATGGTGCTTGGGGACACATGGAATGCCCTGGCAACGGCCGTTCTGGATTCGCCTGCGTCTAGTCGGCCGATGGCATTGTTTCTCTGCGGTTCACTGAGACGTGGCATGTCCTGGATTGTCAACTGTCGGCCAGATACAGAGGCCAGGCAAGCGAACACCCTGCACTTTTATACTGTCGGTGTTCATGTTGCACGTGCAGACAACGCACGTGCAGTGGTGACATGGTTTGCACGTGGCTGCGTTTTTGCGAATATTCACATTTTGGAACTTTATTGTACAGTAGCTGCGTTTTATCGAATGTAACCGTGGGAATGTGTTTGGGACATGCAATGACCTTATATTCACAAAGCATGAACCGGTAGGAAACATAAAATCGGAGTTATAACCCATTTGTACCCTTTTGCGTTTCTTTTTTTGAAGAGTATATATAAAGATTTTAAAGGGACATTCCTGAGTTTACTGCAAATTTTAAGATGTTATCGACTAACAGAGACTTTTTAACGATTGTAATTGCATATCAAATATATTTTTCGGCATAAAATATTAGTGGCTGTATATTAAATGTGTTTCTGTTCGTTCTAATAAAATAATATTTTTTCGTACGTACGAAATTATTTGAAGACAAAATCCAGTATGGGCTTGTTACAAATATTAAGACGACCAGAAACACATTGAATATACAAACACTGATATTCTAAACAAGAAAATATATTTAATATATAAGTTTAACCGTAGAACTATTTTATTAGTCGGAAACATCTTACAATGGATCAAACTCGGGAATGTCCCTTTAACAGAATCGCTACGCATGTGTACATGGATTATAAGTATACACGGCTGCAAACATCCTCACACGTGTTTTACTGTAATTTATGAATTTTTATTTTAACTCTTTTTTCATATTTTTTTGTTCACTTGTGGTTCATGCACGATTTTCTGGGCACAAATCTCAACTATCTGAGCTGTCCGTCCAGGACTTACGATTAATGGTTAGTTAGTTGTTAACAGTGGTTAATGCAGAAATCCAATTAAGTTGCAAGCACGCTGTCCTGGGCCCCGTTCCACGAAGCGATCTTAGCCCTAAGATCAACTTAAGTACATAGGGTAGCTATGCGCTTAAGATAATCTTAGGGCTAAGATCGCTTCGTGGAACGGGGCCCTGGGCACAAACTTCAGCTATCTGGATTAAGGGTCAGCTCGGCTATATGTGGTTAACAGGGAGCAGATCCAGGAATTTTTACTTTATTTATTTATTTTATTTTTATTTTTATTTTATTTTTATTTATTTTTTTGGGGGGAGCGGAGGGAGGACACATGCAGCAACTCATGAAAAGGGTACCTCAATGGGAAAACAATTAAAAAGAGGAAAAAGGGCAGGTTCCCCATGAATCCGCCCCTTGTTAGCGAGAGAGAGAGAAGTTATGGTGCTGAGTTAACACCTACGTGTATCCACTGAACAGAGGGGCGGGACGTAGCTCAGTCGTACAGCGTTCGCCTGATGCGCGATCGATCTAGGATCGCTTCCAGTCAGTGGGCCCATTGGGCTATTTCTTGTTCCAGCCAGTGCTCCACAGCTGGTGTAACAAAGGCCGTCGTATGTACTATCCTGTCTGTGAGATGGTGCATATAAAAGATCCCTTGCTGCTAATCGAAAAGAGAAACTCATGGGGTGGCGACAGCGGGATTCCTCTCTCAATATTGGTGTGGTCCTTAACCAAGTGTCTGACGTTATTTAACTGTAAATAAAATGTGTTGAGTGCGTTGTTAAATAAATAAAACATTTCCTTCCTTCCATTGAACAGTTAAACTTGCCTTGGGTGAGAGCCGGTATAAGGACGCGAACCATGTGCATGCCAGACCTATGTCCGATGGCTTAAGCACTATACTGTCTAAGCTGGTCTTCAAAACTGTAGGAAAAGTTAAAGTTTGTTTTATTTGACGACACCACTAGAGCACATTGATTTATTAATCATCGGCTATCGGATGTCAAACATTTGGTTATTCTGATATATAGAAAGGAATTCCAATAAATTTTGTCCATCAGTAGCATGGGGTCTTTTATAAGCATCATTCCATAGACAGGATAGCACATACCACAGCCTTTGATATACCAGTCGTGGTGCACTAGCTGGAACAAGAAATAACCCAAGTGGGCCGACGGGGATCGATCTTTTATATGCATCATCCCACAGACAGGATAGCACATACCACAGCCTTTGGTACACCAGTCGTGGTGCACTGACTGGAACGAGAAATAACCCAAATGGGCCCACCGACGGGGATCGATCTTTTATATGCATCATCCCACAAACAGGATAGCACATACCACGGCCTTTGATTAGTGATTAATTCACCACATGCAGGACATCACATACCAAATACCACGAGCTTTTAATATAAAGCATTTTTTTTTATGTATGAGAACCGATGCTGCACTAATTCCCACGTGACAAAGAAGTAAAAAAAAAAAAAAAAAAAAAAAAAAAAAATATATATATATATATATATATATATATATATATATATATATATATATATATATATATATATATATATATATATATATATATATATAATAAAAATTTACAAAATCTTTCGCTACAGCCCTGAGGTAAAATATGATGAAACATCTTTCAGAATGTCATTTAATCAACATCAATTTAATGAGGGGCGTGCACGTCACTGTAATGTCACACATTAACACTGGGAAATACTTTTGATCTCTACATTTTTGCCCATCATCAAATATCGACTTGGCTATTAATATATTGACGGAAACAAAAAATAAGGGATGGAATACATAGTAAGAGAAAATATTGACTGTACACAAAACCCTCTCTCTCTCAGTTAGAGTTTGTTTTGCTTAACGACATCACTAGAGCGCATTGATTTATTAATCATCGGCTATTGGATGTCAAACTTTTGGTCATTTTAACATAATATAGTCTTATATAGGAAACCTGCTACATTTCCCATTACTTGCAAGAGATGTTTAATATGCACCATCCCCCAGACAGGATAGCACATACCACGGCCTTTTATATACCAGAGATGGTACAATGGCTTCGGGGACCAGTTGTAGAGCGCTCGCTTGATGTGCGGGCGGTTTATGATCGATCCCCGTCGATGGGCCCATTGGGCTATTTCTCGTTGCAGCCAGTGCACTACGACTGGTATATCAAAAAGCGTAGTATGTGCTATCCTGTCTGTGGGATGGTGCATATAAAAGATCCCTTGCTACTAATGGAACAATGTAGCGGGTTTTTTCTCTAAGACTGTATGTCAAAATAACCAAATGTTTAACATCATTATTATAGCCGATGATGAATTAATCAATGTGCTCTAGTGGTGTCGTTAAACAAAACAAACTAAGTAACTAATCTAGTAGTGAACTAAACTTGTTCTCAAATACAATGTGCTCCCTTATTTCTTTCCGTCAGTATAGTTGGTATGTGTGACACTACTGCACTACGTTCAAATAAACGATCTTAAAGGAACAGACCCTAGTTTTTAAACACTAAGGCATAATTTTCCTCTACACTCTAGTTTCAACCCGTAAAAATGAACACTAAGTTGGTTAATTTACAAACATGTAACAAATTTGGAGTTTTTTGGCGTTGTATCATTTTCTCAACTAATATAATCTTTTTAAAATTTTACATAAAATAAATTTTCTTATTTAGATGTTACGGTCGTCCTAATGTTTGGAAGCAGCTCAAACTGGATTTTACCTCACAATAATTTCGTATATTTGAATTTTTTTATATATACATGTGTGTGTGTGTGTGTGTGTTTGTTTGTGTGTTTGTGTGTGTATGTGTGTTTGTGTGTGTGTTTGTGTGTGTGTGTTTGTGTTTGTGTGTGTATGTTTGTGTGTATGTGTGTTTGTGTGTGTGTTTGTGTGTGTATTTGTGTGTGTGTGTGTTTGTGTGTGTGTGTGTGTGTGTGCGTGTGTGTGTGTATGTGTTTGTGTTTTTGTGTGTGTGTGTGTATGTGTTTGTGTTTGTGTTTGTGTGTGTGTGTGTGTGTGTGTGTTTGTGTGTGTGTGTGTGTGTGTGTATTTGTGTATGTGTGTATATTTATGTTTGTATGTGTATTTGTATTTGTGTATGTGTGTGTGTGTATGTGTGTGTATATGTTTGTATGTGTATTTGTATTTGTGTATGTGTGTGTGTATATGTTTGTATGTGTATTTGTATTTGTGTATGTGTGTGTGTATATGTTTGTATGTGTATGTGTATGTGTGTGTATATGCCTAGTATAAGGTAATGTATATGCCTAGTATAAGGTAATGTATATGCCTAGTATAAGGTAATGTATATGCCTAGTATAAGGTAATGTATATGCCTAGTATAAGGTAATGTATATGCCTAGTATAAGGTAATGCATATGTCTAGTATAAGGTAATGTATATGTCTAGTATAAGGTAATGTATATGTCTAGTATACGGTAATGTATATGCCTAGTATAAGGTAATGTATATGCCTAGTATAAGGTAATGACTGATTGATTAATTTTGACTTATTTTCATGCTTATATGCAATTAGGGTTCAAGTACACTGTCAGTGGGTACAAACCTCAGCTATCTCAGCTGTGTGTACAGGACAATGGGTTAATGGTTAGTTGTTATATTAGTGCTTAGTGAGAGAGAAGTCGGTGTAGTGGTCTTACACATACCCATTAACTCACTCTGGGTGGGAGTCGGTACCGGGCTGCGAACCCAGTACCTACCAGACTTATATCCGATCGCTGAACCACTACACCGACAAAACCCTTTTAATGGACCGGCCTTGGTGGCGTAGTGGTTAGGCCATCGGTCAACAGGCTGGTAGGTACTGGGTTCGGATCCCAGTCGAGGCATGGGATTTTAAATCTAGATACCGACTCCAAACCCCGAGTGAGTGCTTCGCAAGGCTCAATGGGTAGGTGTAAACCACTTGCACCGACCAGTGATCAATAACTGGTTCAACAAAGGCCATGCTTTGTGCTATCCTGCCTGTGAGAAGCGCAAATAAAAGATCCCTTGCTGCTAATCGAAAAGAGTAGCCCATGAAGTGGCGACAGCGGGTTTCCTCTCAAAATCTGTGTGGTCCTTAACCATATGTCTGACGCCATATAACCGTAAATAAAATGTGTTGAGTGCGTCGTTAAATAAAACATTTCTTTCTTTCTTTCTTTTAATAGCTAAAATGAAATATTAAATACAATATCTTGCTTGGAATATTAATGTCTGCAACAATAGTACCATAAATGGTTTCAAACGGCCATTATTCAGTGGATCGGGATATGTGGAATTTCTCGGATGGGTGTGTGCGGGGGAGGGGGGGGGGGGGGCTCTTTATGGATCCGGCCTCACATGACATTCGAACATCAGCGTTACTACGGTTAAAACAGTGCAGATAAACACATTCTAACGTGGGTAGTGTTTTCTACACAACCAGATATTCACGACCTTGAATCAGTCTGGTTTGTCACGTCCAACATTTTTTCATTTGTCCTGAAACAGGAACGTGCACCCAGTCCCCACCTGTTAAACACTGTCCTACAGAAAGTGTGATTTCCCGCTAAACTGTACGGTGATTTCCGAGACGATGAAGAAGGGGTCGGGACGTAGCCTAGTGGAAAAAAACACTCGCTTGAAGCCCAGTCGGTCTGGGATCGATCCCCGTCGGTGGGCCCATTTGGGCTATTTCTCGTTCCAGTCAGTGCTCCATCACTGGGGTAACAAAGGCCGTGGTATGTGCTATCCTGTCTGTAGGAACATATAAAATATCCATTTTGTTAATTGAAAAAGAATAGCCCATTATTGTGGCTGTAGCGAGGTTTCTCTCTCATCTGTGGTCTTTAACTATATAACTGTAAATAAAAGGTGTTGCGTGCGCATGCATCGTTAAATAAAACATGTCTTTCTATTTTTTCATTTCACTGATAGAACCGCGCACGCCTGATATCCTTGCGTCATAGGATAGAACCGCCTCATTGAACCCATTATCTAATTCATTGTTTTTTTTTCGTCTCAACCAGTGCATCACGATTGGTATATAAACTACCGTGGTAGGTGCTGTCCCGTCTTCTGAATACAGCATATAAAATATCCCTTGCCACTAATAGAAAATGTAACTAGTTTCGTCGAAGACTACGCGTCATAAATTACGAAATGTCTGAGATCCAATAGTGTGCGGCGGGACGTAACCCAGTGGTAAAGCGCTCGCTTGATGCGAGGTCGGTCTGGGATCGATCCCCGCCAGGTGGGCTCATTTGGGCCATTTCTTACTCTAGCCAGTGCACGACGACTGGTATATCAAAAGCCGTGGTTTGCGCTGTTCTGTCTGTGGGGTGGTGCATAAAAAAGATCGCTTGTTACTAGTGGAACAAGAGTATCGGTGAGGTACATGATACGCCCATCAGGAAAACCATATTTATATTAATGAATATGTTACGGCTATGATTCAATTCTAACTATGTGATTTTTTTTGCAATGGGATGGATGAACAGTTTGTTTTGGACCAACCACCATCCCAAGTTGTTCCTACATGTTGTTTGATGGTCCTGTATGCATTTGTATGTAACATATGATCTGGACAAAGATTTACTGTTATGTGCAGTAGACCGTGCAAAGTAGGTCACAGAAAAGTAAAGTTTGTTTTATTTAATGACGCCACTAGAGCACATTGGGTTTTTAATCTTATCATCGGCTATTGGACGTCAAACATATGGTCATTCTGACACTGTTTTTTTTTTTTAAGGAAACCCGCTGTCGCCACATAGGCTACTATTTTACGACAGGCAGCAAGGGATCTTTTATTTGCGCTTCCCACAGGCAGGATAGCTTAAACCATGGCCTTTGTTGAACCAATTATAGATCACTGGTCGGTGCAAGTGGTTTTTACACCTACCCATTGAGCCTTGCGGAGCACTCACTCAGGGTTTGAAGTCGGTATCTGGATTACAAATCCCATGCCTCAACTGAGATCCGAACCCAGTACCTACCAGCCTGTAGACCGATGGCCTAACCACGATGCCACCGAGGTCACAATGACCTAGTAAATAGTACGCGACACATCGCCATCCCAAGTTGTTCCTACATGTGAGCTTTGATGGTCCTGTATGCATCTGTATGGGCGATATTGTCCGGACATGAATAAGTTAACAGACGGACGTACGGACGGACGGACAACGCCATACCATAATACGACCCATCGTATAAAAAATATAGCAGACTATATGACAATATTACCAAATATTTAACATCCGATGATTAATAAATCAATGTGCTCTAGTGGTGTCGTTAAACAAAAACAAACTTTAACTTTCTTTTCCAGGGCCGTAGCTAGGATTTTTTGTTTGGGGGGGGGGGGGGGGGGGGGGCAACTGAGTAGTTAATAGTCTAAAACTCCTTAAACAGTCAAGAAGAGAATTTTCTTTAAGTTTCTATAATGCTCCCCCCCACCCCCACCCCCCCACCCCCACCCCACCCCCACCCCCCGCTAGTTACGGCCCTGTTTTCTCCATACAATGTGTTGAGAAATCACTGGTTCTGCAGGACAGCGTTTTGCCAACTGTTGTTTCGCTTTGTAATGCCGGGCAACCTTATCTACCAGCACGTCAGCGACGAGATAATATATCTTTCTTAACCCAGTGTCGGATATCTATATACCACAGTACTTGTACTGTGAATTTTATGACAAACGAATTGCATAATTTATTATTCCGTGTCAGTGATTGTGTCATCCGAACAACGGGAACGTGCATTTCATGATTTAATGCCGAATAAAGCGACTGGAGACATAAAGTACTAAAGTACCTCATGTCAACTTTCAATGTTTTATATATATATATATATATATATATATATATATATATATATATATATATATATATATGTCTATCTGTATGTGTGTGTGTGTGTGTGTGTGTGTGTGTGTGTGTGTGTGTGTGTGTGTATATATGTATGTATGTCTATCTGTGTGTGTATGTGTGTCTGTGTTTGTGTGTATGTGTCTGTGTGTGTATGTGTGTAAATAAAGAAACAGGTAGATAGACAGATAGACAGATAGATAGAGATAGATAGATAGATAGATAGAGATAGATAGATAGATAGATAGATAGATAGATAGATAGATAGATAGATAGATAGATAGATAGATAGATAGATAGATAGATAGGTAAGTAGGTAGGTAGATATATAGCCAGACAGACAGCTAGATAGATAGATAGATAGATAGATAGATAGATATATATATAGATATATAGATAGGTATATAGGCAGAGAGACTGACAGACAGACAGACAGAAATACAGACAAATATATAATACTAGTAGATAGATAGACAGATATATAGATTTTAGGCCCATAGGTCAAATATGGTTGTAATGTTAGATACGTTTCTATACTTCAAAAGGTGGTTAATGTGTCCACCGTCTTGCTCGTTGACTGCCCTCAAATGTTGTTGTGTTTTTTTTTGCAAGAGGAAATCGACATTCTGAATTTTTTCCCATGTCCCTCTTACGTTTTTCCTTTAGTTCGTTCTCTTTGAATACTGCCGTGCGACCACTGTATCGACAAACCGTTTCCAATATAAAAAAAAGGCTCTCACACACTGTAAACCAGTGGGTTGCATTGAGAGGACAGCGGTGGCAATATTCCACCTATTGGCCTAAAATGTGAACTGAAGGTAGTAAATATCCATATAGTAATGGGTGTGACATATTAAAGTTATGTTATGTTATAGGGATTAACGTGCACATTCAGAAAGAAAGAAAGAAATGTTTTATTTAACGACGCACTCAACACATTTTATTTACGGTTATATGGCGTCAGACATATGGTTAAGGACCACACAGATTTTGAGAGGAAACCCGCTGTCGCCACTACATGGGCTACTCTTTCCGATTAGCAGCAAGGGATCTTTTATTTGCGCTCCCCACAGGCAGGATAGCACAAACCATGGCCTTTGTTGAACCAGTTATGGATCACTGGTCGGTGCAAGTGGTTTACACCTACACCGGTGGCGTAGTTGTTAGGCCATCGGTCTACAGGTTGGTAGGTACTGGGTTCAGATCCCAGTCGAGGCATGGGATTTTTAATCCAGATACCGACTCCAAACCCCGAGTGCTCCGCAAGGCTCAATGGGTGATCCATAACTGGTTCAACAAAGGCCATGGTTTGTGCTATCCTGCCTGTGGGAAGCGCAAATAAAAGAACCCTTGCTGCTAATCTGAAAGAGTAGCCCATGTAGTGGCGACAGTGGGTTTCCTTTTAAATCTGTGTGGTCCTTAACCATATGTCTGACGCCATATAATTGTAAATAAAATATTTCTTTCTTTCTTTTGGCGCATTTTTGATCGGTCCACCATACTTTTTATACAATTCCATATTCAGTGAGGTTGTCGATTTTTTGCGGAGCCACCCAGTGTAAAGGTGTCAAATTAAATTGGCTAATTTCAATACCATTTTAAAAAGACCTGTGAGTCATTTTTCTTCTCTCTTTTTTTTTTCGTTTTTCGTTTTTTGTTTCCTTTCTTTTTTAAAAATTAATTTATGTTTTGTTTGGGGTGTGTGTGTAAATATAAACAAAATTAATCAACTTTCGAAACTTATGGCCAACCCCAGCTTGAACCTTAATTGTTTAATGACACCACTAGAGCACATTGATTTATTAATCATCGGTGTTAATTCTGACATATTATAGTCTATTTTAGTGTTTTTTCATTAATAGCAAAGTCAGTTTTATATGCCTGGTGCGTAGCCAGAGAGGAGAAAACGCCGAGACAAACCCAGATCTGTAAAATAAATATCAGTGTTATGGGAAAAATAAAATAAATCTGGGGAAATGTTAGACTAGGCAAGCGCCTCGCCAGCCTCGTGCTAGCTACGCCATTGTATGCACCATAGTACATACCACACACAGGACAGGACATAGCATGACATTTGATATACCAGTCGTGGTGCACTGGCTGGAACGAGAAATAGCTCAAGGAACCCACAAACGGGTTAATTGTATACAAGTTGGAAAATAACTATACAAAAAATAGTGAGACGAGACACGCGCGAGTGTTGGCGGTGATACCCGATGACACGCGAGTGTTGGCGGTGATACCCGATGACACCCTAGCGATTGTCCGGAGATAGGAAAGTAATCGACATACCGCTGCGATAATACTTTCAAGTCGTCAACTGTTGCCAGTCGGTTGTATGTTGACGTCTTTATCTACTCGAGGGACAGCGTAACAGACGGGTGAGCACCGAGTGACATATGACAGCTCTTACGCAGTTTGGACGGGTTACCGTAGCGATTCAGACATTTTATATTAATTGTTTGTGTTTTTAACAGGGCCGTACATAGCATAACCCCGTCGGTGGGCCCATTGGGCTATTTCTCATTCTAGCTAGTGTACCACAACTGGTATATCAAAGGCTTTGGTATGTGTTGTCTTGTCTGTGGGATGGTACATATAAAAGATCCCTTGCTACTAATGAAAAAAATGTAGGTTTCCACTTTAAGACTATATGTCAAAATTACAAAATGTTTGACATCCAGTAGCCATTGATGATTAAATCAATGTGCTATAGTGGTGTCGTTAAACAAGACATAGTTTTTACATAACATAAAATACGTTATTGGATGTCAAACATTTGGTAATTCTGAGATATAGTCTTAGAGAGGAAACCTGCTACATTTTGTTTCCATTATTGGCAAGGGATCATTTATATTATGAGCGTTCGCTTGATGTGCGGTCGGTCTAGGATCGATCCCCGTTGGTGGACCCATTGGGCTATTTCTCGTTCCAGCCAGTGCACCACAACTGGTGTAACAAAGGCCGTGGTATGTACTATCCTGTCTGTGGGATGGTGCATATAAAGGATCCCTTGCTGCTAATCGAAAAGAGTAGCAGATGAAGAGGCGACAGCGGGTTTCCTCTCTCAATATCTGTGTGGTCCTTAACAATATGTCTGACGTCATATAACAGTAAATAAAATGTTTCCTTCCTGCCTTATATTATGCACCATCCCACAAACAGGATAGTACATACCACGGCCTTTGTACGGAGAAAAGAAAGTTAAAGTTTGATTTTGTCTGTGATATACCAGTCGTGGTGCACTGGCTGGTTGGGACAGAACAAAACCCAATCAGAGAATGGTTTCATCGAGTGGATTCGATCCTACGGCCCTAGTACCGCAGGCGAGCGCTCTACCAACAGATCTAGTCCGATGCGCTGTCAGTTTAGGATCGATCCCCTTCGGTGGGCCCATTGGGTTGTTTCTAGTTCTAGCCTGTGCACCACGACTGGTATATCAAAGGCCGAGGTATGTGTTATCCTATCTGTGGAATGGTGCATGTAATAGATCTCTTGCTGCTAATAGAAACGTGTGGTGGGTTTCCTCTCTAACACAATATGTCAAAATTACAAAATATTTGACATCCAACAGTCGATTATTAATAAATCAATGTGCTCTAATGGTGTCGTTAAACAAAAGAAAAACTTTTAACTTTATAAAATATCTCTTGCTTCTACTGGAAACAAAATGTAGCGGGTTTCCTCTCTAAGACTGTCAAAATTACCAAATGTTTGACATCCAATAGCCGATGATTAATAAATCAATGGCATGTGCTTTAGTGGTGTCGATAAACAAAACAATTTTTGAACGCAAATGAATAACCAAAAGATATACCGAGGACAGTGAAATCGCACTTGTGTTTACCTTAAAGCTTGTTTAAATATGACGCTGACGAGAGCACGTCAAAGCTTTCACTGCGCACCCGCCAATCACGTGGTCGGGGTATTAATAAAGTATATCAGTGCACGAATATTGTATGATATGCACAAACCTGTCTGAGATAAGGTCACGGTCACCGAAGACATTGAAATGTTAGTGCTCCAAAATTTAAACACATCCTGTTTGAATAACAGCCATTTCGATGAAATGATAGACAGTTAAAGTTCGTTTTTGTTTCACGACACACCTAGAGCACATTGATTTATTTATCATCGGCTACTGGATGTCAAATATTTGGTAATTAGAGAGGAAACCCTCTACAATGTCTCGTTAGTAACAAGGGATCTTTTATGTATGCATTATCCCGCAGACAGGATATCACATACCACGACCTTTGATGCACTAGCTGGAACGAGAAATAACCCAAATGAGTCCACTGACTGAATGACAGGCAAGCAGAGTGAGACAGACAGACAGACACGAACGTAGACACAGACAGACAGACAGACAGACACGAACGTAGACACAGACAGACAGACAAATAGATCAGTTTTGAAGACTGGAAGCTCAATTACGAGATTAGGATATAATTTATATAGCTACAAATGTTTGTTATTATTACTTAAAAGTATTCATTTTAAAAATTATAATCGCTAACATTTCTGTGAGGCAACCTGCTCCCTCAACCCCACCACACACGCACACACAAACTAACTGTCGCAAGTTACAGGACTGTTTAGCAAAATGACCGTTTATCTCAGAAACGGCTTATCAAGGACAATCGACCTCGGTGGCGCAGTGGTTAAGCCATCGGACTTCAGGCAGGTATGTACAGGGTTCGCAGCCCGGTATCGGCTTCAACACAGCGCGAGTCCGTAAGAGCACAATGGGTATGTGTAAGGCCACCACACCCTCTTCTCTCTGACTAATCACTAACCAACTAACCATTAACCCTCTGTCCTGGACAGACAGCCCAGATAGCCGCGGTGTGTGCCCAGGACAGCGTGCTTGAACTTTAATAGGATATAAGTACGGAAATAAGTTGAAATGAAATGAAATATTATGGATTGACGGTGACCGCTTTGACGTTCAATTCAATGTGAGTCTAATACGGGTTTAACTCAATAAAGAAGTTAACGAACAGGAAAGGAAGAAGGAAGGAAGGAAGGAAATGTTTTATTTAACGACGCACTCATCACATTTTATTTTCGGTTATATGGAGTCAGACATATGGTTAAGTATTACACATATATTAAGAGGAAACCCGCTGTCGTAACTTCATGGGTTACTCTTTTCGATTAGCAGCAAGAGATTGTTTATATGCACCACCCCACAGACAGGATAGTACATACCACGGCCTTTGGCATGCCACTTCGTCATGGCTTAACTTAGTTTGTTAGAACTGAATTAATTGAGCTTGAATTATTATATAAATTTAAAGGGACTGTCCTAAGACATACACACACACACACACACACACACAGAGCGAGAGAGAGAGAGAGAGAGAGAGAGAGAGAGAGAGAGAGAGAGAGAGAGAGAGAGGAGAGAGAGAGAGAGAGAGAGAGAGAGAGAGGGCAGGACAGATGGGGGAGGGGGGGGGGGGGGGGGTTAGCGTGCGAGACGGGGAGGAAGTGATTTAGAGAGTGAGCCAAAGTTCATACCATGACCTTTAATGTACTAGTGGTGGCGCATTAACTGGGTCGGCGAAAAACCCGAGTCCACAGTTGGCGATTGACCCTGTAACATATCACACTCCAGGCCACATCTTGCCACGTTAAAAAACAGAAGTGGGTGATCGACATAGAATTATTAACTGCAGGTGAACAAAAGAGAGAAAGTCAGTGAACGATGACTTGTGTGTTTTTATGCCATACGATTCTACACGCTCTTTCTATAGATGACGGGGTGTTGCCTACATACATCTCTATATATTCAACTCCACAGCGAATAAAAAGCATAATTCAGTATTGCCTCGTCATTGGTGTTATTCATATAATTTATATACAATTTGAGAATCCTTTCAACGTCCGTGTAAGTCGTGTTTAGAGAATGGCGTTTAGAAATAGCGCGGAATAATGACAACTTTCTATTGATGTTGAAGTCGTTAGAGTCGTATGTGAACCCCAAAAGAGAAAAAACAAGGTGATCGGTTCAGTCAGGCGAGGCCACAGGCGTTTTATATGGGGTGGGAGAGAAAGGAAAGTTTATATACCTATAAGTATATACATTGGCGTACGGGTTACAATTTGTGTGTGTCGGGGGGGGGGGGGGGGGGGGGCAGGCAGCTGCTTTGTGCCCAGATTAAACGAACATGCCCGAATATAGATACCAACATTTATTCATATTAGCATTATTGCCAAACCGCCATGGTACCACAGCTATATAGGGTTGCGAACGAAACTTGCTATGTAATTTTATGTTCATAGGATAGAGCCGATATTCTGCGTCATTAACTAGATATTCTCTATGTACAGAACTTTATGAAACACCGGCTATAGTAATGATTGTGATAACAGGAACATATATAGTATAGCTGCATAAAATAACATACTGGGCCCCGTTCCACGAAGCGATCTTTTCCCTAAGATTACCTTAGGCGCATACCCTATGCACTTAAGTGGATCTTAGGACTAAGATCGCTTCGTGGAACGGGGCCCAGGAAGCTAACTTTGTTCAACATCGTAACAATAGCATTTATACGCAGGACGTAGCCCAGTGGTAAAGAGCTCGCTCGATGCGCTGTCGGTCTGCGATCGATCCCCGTCGGTGGGCCCATTTGGGCTATTTCTCGTTCCAGCCAGTGCACCACGAATGGTATATCAAAGGCCGTGGTATGTACTACCCTGTCTGTGTGGGGTGGTGCATATAAAAGATTCCTTGCTGCTAATCGAAAAAGAGTAGCCCATGAAGTGGCGACAGCGGGTTTCCTCTATCAATATCTGTGTGGTCCTTAGGCCAAAAAAAAAAAATCGTTTGTTTCCGGTCACCCGACCGACCAAACATTTTGCCACCGACCCTGAACTTTTTTTCTTCTGCTGGGGTGGGGTGGGGTGGGGGGTGCGGGGAAGCGCACAGAGAAGTTGTGGTCGCGGATCGACAAAGCAGACGACAGAAGTACTCAAGTAGGATAACTCTTACACGTCAGTGTGTGTGTTAAATGGAGGTTGAGGGGTGTGTGTGCGTGGGGGGGGGGGGGGGGCAGCAGCGATGGTTTTTATACACCCCCACCCCACTTTTTGGCACCTTCTTACGCCGTGCCCTAGACCCAATCACTGGCGTTGTTAGAGACTGGACCCAGACTAGACATGCCTGGACGTTGAATGGATATGAGCATAACTAATTTGTTTGAAATTGGAATCATTAACCAGTGTTCTACGTTGCGACCAAAATGTTGGCGTGGCGACTGATTGAATTTATTATCGTCGGCATCTGGCGACTGACTCCAAAAACGTCTAAGTATTAAATTATTTGCCATGTGCAGTCCTAGCAGCAGCAAAAAACAAAGGGAAATTTTGTTTGACATCATTGTGCAGTCGGAACATTTCACTATTTTCGAAGTTGTCCGATTGATCACGGTGAATTCCGTATTAATTGTCGGTACAATTCGGAACTCATCGTTGATTTTAGTAATTTAGCGAAAACAATCCAGATACTTACAACACATTCATAAATGATACAAAATGAGTAGTGTCGCACTGTGGCGAGTAACATTTTAAGCTTGGCTAGTAAAAAATGTTTGTCCACTAGCCGAAGAAGAGGAAGTTATAAAACCGAGTGTAGAACACTGTTAATAACACGTGCTCTTATTAGGTACCACGGTAATTGGTGACACACGAGATCGCATGACAGTACGGTAACGTGTGTGGCGATTAAACGGCTTTTATTACAAACTGCTAAATAATGTAGGCCTATAGAGAAAATTATCGTATTATCGTAAATCTCAGTCATCTCATACATTGTAGTTTTATTTTCCAAAAACAACAACGTGCGATCTCAACAAAACAATCAAGGATTTCTCGATACCACATGCATAAACTACAAGTCATTGCGGTTTTTTTTGCATGCAAAGGTGAAGGTCATTTGAAGAAGACAAGGTACAATTTTCGTTGTTGGCTACTGCATAGGCCTAGTACCCAGAATTTGTTAATATTACACGGGTGTAGCCTGTAGGAAGATACCAAAAAGTGGGGTGGGTGGGTACACACACGTATAAAATTAATATATAAACCATCGATGCTGCTACAAAGTAGGCCCCTACCCCTTTCCCCGCTTCCTACGCCAGTGATGTAGATAGGCCCTATCAACTGCTGAGCATGGGTAATAATTAAATAAACGGAATATTCAAGAATAACCACAAACATTAAACAGTTCACATTTATTTCAGTGTTTCAGTGGGTCCGTTCAATAGCATGGGTCCGTTCAATAGGCTAATAAACATTAAAACTATAAATCTGTCCCACAGGGAACGCCTTAGCCCGAGTACTCTGACTGTAAGAGAGCTAGACGGACATTTGAACATAAACACGCTCTCATTATTTATGTCCAAATGTCCGTCTAGCTCTCTTACAGTCAGAGTACTCGGGCTAGGAACGCCTTTTTTATTACTATGAAATTTACTACAAGTTATTAATTTCTAAGCCGATTGATTTGTAAATTGCACACAAAATTAGTATTGTTTTGTTATTTCCAATACAAGTTGGACAAATCTGTTAGTTTTTGTGCAGTCATCTACGGCGGTTAAATCTGTGAACTTTTTGTGCAAAC
>NC_054709.1:31611852-31784583 GCF_016097555.1 Gigantopelta aegis | reverse complement strand
ATAGACGTGTAATATATTCACTACTTATACCCCTGAATAACTCTTTATGATTTAACTAGGACAGCAAAACACGGACTACATTGTGGTCGTTGGCCTTCACAAATTCAGGCCCGGTTACTTAAATAAAATCAAGGGTGGAACAAGATATGTTCAAAGAGCTCGATCGCAGGTCGGGTGTACTTACGTTTCTTACACCCCCGTTGTTGAGAACACTATGCATTATTTTTGATAACACATGGTTGTTTACACATGCACGTGTGTTAAAGGGACATTCCTGAGTTTGCTGCAATTTTTAAGATGTTATTTAACAAAGACTTTTTGACAACTGTAATTACATATCAAATATATTTCCCTGCATATATTAGTGGCTGTATATTAAACGTGTTTCTGATCGTTCATATATTTGTACCAGGTTAAATTTTATTTTATTTCCTAAAAACTATTTTTTTCGTCCGTACGAAATTATTTGAAGACAAAATCCAGTTTGGACTTCTTACAAATATTAAGACGACCAGAAACACATTGAGTATACAGACACTAATATTCTAAACAAGAAAATATATTTAATCGTAGAAATAGTCGGAAACATCTTACAATGCCGCAAACTCGGGAATGTCCCTTTAACACTTTCAAGACATACGACTGGCTGCTCCTAGGTGATGACCAGGTCACCACTTCCATACATTCAATGAAAAACTACACGATAGAAATCGATTACATTGTGATGTATAATTAACCTGACAATCATGGTTCTGTGACGTGTAAGTAGCTACAAGTACAACGGCTGTAAATAACTTTTAGTCGAAAAAGATCTTAAAATTTGCTTACAACCTGGTTTTTGAGGATGTGTAAGAAATAGACTAATACATTCGTGTCCGTTAGATACCAGTTATCCCACAACTCGTTGTTTAAAAACGTAGCAAACTCGCTTTCGCTCGTTAGATACATTTTAAAATAACTTGTTGTGAGATAAAAGGTATCTAACGGCCACTCGTGTATTATTCTCTATATGTTATGTCAAAACACGCACCTATAAACCAAGGCCGTACCCTGATCAAAATTCTAGGGGGTGGGGCATTACTTTGTATAACACTTTGAAACACTACAAATTAAACCCTGAGATGTGTATGCTATTTTCTGGAGTAAAAAACGAAGAAAAACGTGAGATTCTCAGGGGGCAACTGCCCCCCTTCCCCCTACCCACCCCCCACCCCCTGAGGGTACGGCCCTGTAAACTAGTATATCATTAAAGTCACGGACCATGTTTTCAAGCCGTGTAAATTAACACTGAGTTAGGTCAATCTACAGAACAGTATCACACCTTTATAAAAACGTTTGTTTTGTTTAACGACACCACTAGAGCACATCAAACATTTGTGAAAGTGACATACCCTAGTTTCAACCCGTGAAAATGCACACTAAGTTTAGTTAATCTACAAACCTGTATCACATGTGGATAAAATTACAATTGAGTGAAACATGACTTTGAAATGTTGAAATACCCTCTAAAAATAGACTAAAACTCGACTCCATAACTGTTACTTCTCAGACGCACGTGCGTTTTTAAAAATATGAGAAATGCATTTTGTGATATTAAAAAAAACAGGATGACCAAAAACACTTCGAATGTACGGAAATTGATAATCTAAACAATAAAATATAAGTAAAGTATGATTTAAGTTATTAAAAACGGTTATAATAGTAAAACATATGCGTTAGTGTTTAAAAACTAGGGTATGTCCCTTTAATTCTGGAGGGGCGGGACGTAGCCCATTGGTACAGCGCTCGCTCGACGCGCGGTCGGTCTGGGGTCGATTCCCGTCGGTGGGCCCATTGGGCTATTTCTCGTTCCAGCCAGTGCTTCACAAAGGCCTTTGGTATGTGCTATCCTGTCTGTGGGATGGTGCATATACAAGATGCCTTGCTGCTAATCAAAAAGAGTAGCCCATGAAGTGGCGACAGCGGGTTTCCTCTCTCAATATATATGTGGTCCTTAACCATATGTCTGACGCCATATAACCGTAAATAAAATGTGTTGAGTGCGTCGTTAAGTAAAACATTTCCTTCTTCCTTTTCAATTGACCGCCCCACCCACCCCTCATTATTTTTATACAGGTTCGGCCCTGTGTGTTATGTCATGTACCGTACTGTGCTTTAGGGCCCAATCGCAATCTGCATATAACATTTAACGTCGTTTGCTCTTTGGCAATAACAATTTTGTTTGTCTTATTGCCCGAGAGAGCATCAAGTTGAGAATGTCAAGGCTATGACACCAAAGTCATTATTTTACTTGAGAGAGATAGGTATAGTGTGTTAAAGGTTGTTTTGTTTAACGACACCACTAGAGCACATTGATTTATTAATCATCATCGGCTGTTGGATGTGAAACATTTGATAATTGTTTTATATGTATTTTTAGAGAGGAAACCCGCTAAAAAAAAATAATTTATTAGTAGCATTCCATTATTTACGGTTATATGGCGTCAGACATATGGTTAAAAACCACGCATGTATTGAGAGAGGAAACCCGCTATCACCACTTCATAGGCTACTCTTTTCGATTAGCAGCTAGGGATCTTTTATATGCACCATCCCGCAAACAGGATAACACATACCACGGCCTTTAATGTACCAGTCGTGGTGCACTGGCTGGATCGAGATATAGCCTAATGGGTCCACCGGCGGGGATCGATCCAAAACAGACCGCGCATCAGGCGAGCGCTTTATAATTTTATATTTTATAATGTTATGTACAATTTTTTTTTAATAATAATAATAATCAAGGTCGGAACATAAATGTTTGTCATCTATTTGCGGATAATTAATAAATCAATATACTCTGAACAGAAATAAACTTTAACTTTTAATGTCTGAAAATCCATTTAAGCTGTCTTAATATTAATGTATATACAATGTAGTTTAATTTGGAGACCGTTTAATTCGGTCAACGTGCCCCGGGGATGCAATATTTGGCAATGGCGCACATTAATTTTGACTTCGTGGGTGGTGAACGAATGATTGAACATTTTGAGTGTATACCACACACTTCATAAGTTGCACTATACTTGAGACTGGGGAGATAACAGAACTCTATAGATTTCAAAACGACACGGCGAGTTTCCGTAGGCGTGGTGGGTGGTGAGAGGGTGGAGGTGGGTGGTGAGAGGGTGGAGGTGGGTAACTCGGTGCTCTCGCTCGATGAAAGGAAGAAATTAATGTTTTATTTAACGACGTACACAACACATTTAAATTACAGTTATAGTATAGGGTCCAAACGAATCACTACGTGCGCGCGCCCGCTCTCTCTCTCTCTCTCTCTCTCTCTCTCTCTCTCTCTCTCTCTCTCTCTCTCTCTCTCTCTCTCTCTCTCTCTCTCTCTCTTTCTCACACACACAAGCACACACAGACATACACACACAACCTATACACGCACGCACACACACACACACACACACACACACACACACACACACATAGGCACACACATACATACACACACAACCTACACACACGCACATACACACATAAGCACACGAAAACACACACACAATATAGATACACACCACACATACACACACAGACACACACACTGTGACACACACATACACAGAGACACAGACACACACACATAGACACACACACACACACAGAGAGACACACACACACACACATATACAGAGAGAGACACCCACCCACACACCACACACACACACACACACACACACACACAGACACACACATACAAACACAGAGACACACACACATACACACACATAGAGAGATACACACAAACAGACACACACATACACAAACACAGAGACACGCACACACACACACACAGACAGAGAGAGAGAGAGAGAGAGAGAGAGAGAGAGAGAGAGAGAGAGAGAGAGAGAGAGACACACACACACACATACAGATACACACACACACACACACACACACACACACACACACGACACACATACACACAGACACATATACACACACACACACGCAGAAAGACACACGCACACAGACAGACACACACACACACACACACACACACACAGACACACACGCACACACACCATGTTTGTCCGGAGATTTCTGCTGTTGAGTTTGTTTGTTTTGTTTAACGACACCACTAGAACGCATTCATTTATTAATCATCACCGGCCTCAGTGGTGTCGTGGTTATGTCATTGGACTTAAGGCTGGTAGGTACAGGGTTCGCAGCTCGGTACCGTCTCCCACCCAGACCGAATTTTAACGACTCAGTGGGTAGGTGTAAGACCACTACACCATCTTCTCTCTCACTAACCACTAACAATTAACAACTAACCCACTGTCATGGACAGACAGCCCAGATAGCTGAGGTGTGTGCCCAGGACAGCGTGCTTGAACCTTACTTGGATATAATCACGAAAATAAGTTGAATTGAAATGAAAATAAATCATCGGCTATTGGATGTCAAACATCTAGTAATTTTGACATACCGACTAAGAGAATTGTTTTATAATTTGGATATATGGATTAACAGAATCGTTTTAACGACAAAAAATACATTAGAAATAAGTGTTGCGTTTTTACTTCAAAATAAGTTACATTTCTGATGCTAAACTCATACGGTTGCGTTGTAATTTCCCCAACTCCCTACGTACGTAGGAGTTGTATACGACGAGAATCGAGTTGTAAGAGCGCTCAGACTAGAAACTGGACAGTCGTAGAAGTCGCGAGAGCAGAATGTTGTCCAACTTTGTCGTGGCAGTTGGTAGTGTGATTCTAGCATAATAAAATATGCAGAGAGATCATTACAAGGGTTATTGTTTATAACTTCAATCTCTTACAGATAGAAGTCGTGAGAACAAAAGTTGGCACACTTTGTGCTGGCAGTTGGTAGTCTGAGTTTAGCATAATGATATAGTGTTTGAATTTAGCTCAAGAAGACACTGTATGAATTTAAACATGCAAAATATCACATTAACAGATCAGTCATATTTGACATATACAGAACATTTTGATAAATATTTTGACAATTTTCTCTGAGCCTGAGTGACAACAAACTGACAAGTGACATATTAAACATTAATATTATTGTTATTAATTAAGTCTGTCAATTATCAATCAAAATTCAATGATAACAAATATACTTTTTTAATTTATTTACTTACTTACTACCTTGCTTATTTAGTTTTATATATTTATTTATATACTTATTTATTTATATTTATTTATTTATATATTTATTTATTTTATATTTACTTATTCATTTACTTATGTATTTATTTATTTATTTATTTATTTATTTACATTCAACATTAACGTTCAGTAATAATTTCTACAGTTTTCTTTAAATACGGCAACAATAATTACAGATTCTTCTGTTGCAAGGTGTCGACGTTGTGGTATGTTCATAAACTTAATGATTTAAACAACAATTGTAAGCAAACGAAAAGACATGTATCGTTTCGTGTAATAAATCCTTAACCGAATGCGCGTTTATAGTCGCTGTCGCCAATGCTCCACAACTGGTGTAACAAAAACCGTGATTTGTACTGTCCTGTATGTGGGATAGTGCATAATTATAAAAGATCCCTTGCTACTAATCGAAAAAGAGTAGCCCATGAAGTGGCGACAGCTGGTTTCCTCTCTTAATATCTGTGTGGTCCTTAACCATATGTCCGACGCCATATATCCGTAAATAAAATGTGTTGAGTGCGTCGTTAAATAAAACATTTCCTTCCTTATAGTCGTTCCCACGGGGAACGCTGTTTTCTTACTATGGTATTTACTACAAGTTATTTAGTTCTAAGCCGATTGTCTTCTAAACTGCACACATAAATAATGCATTTTTTGTTTTAAAAAAACGGGGTGATGTAACCGAGTGGTAAAGCGCTTGCTTGATGCGTGGTCACCGGCCTCGATGTCGTCGTGGTTAGGCCATCGGTCTACAGGCTGGTAGGTACTGGGTTCGGATCCCAGTCGAGGCATGGGATTTTTAATCCAGATACCGACTCCAAACCCTGAATGAGTGCTCCGCATGGCTCAATGGGTAGGTGTAAACCACTTGCATCGACCAGTGATCCATAATTGGTTCAACAAATTCCATGGTTTGTGCTATCCTGCCTGTGGGAAGCGCAAATAAAAGATCCCTTGCTGCCTGTCGTAAAAGAGTAGCCTATGTGGCGACAGCGGGTTTCCTCTAAAAAACAGTGTCAGAATGACCATATGTTTGACGTCCAATAGCCGAATGATAAGATAAAAAAAATCAATGTGCTCTAGTGGCGTCGTTAAATAAAAGACACTTTGATGCGCAGTCGATCTAGGATCGATCTCTGCTGATTGGCCCATTGGGCTATTTCTCGTTCCAGCCAGTGCTTCAATGGCCGTGGTATGTAGCGGGTATCCTTCCTCAGTGGGCCCAATGGGCTATTTCTCGTTCCAGCCAGTGCTTCAATGGCCGTGGTATGTAGCGGGTTTTCCTCAGTGGGCCCAATGGGCAGTGGGCCCAATGGGCTATTTCTCGTTCCAGCCAGTGCTTCAATGGCCGTGGTATGTAGCGGGTATCCTTCCTCAGTGGGCCCAATGGGCTATTTCTCGTTCCAGCCAGTGCTTCAATGGCCGTGGTATGTAGCGGGTTTCCTCTGAAGACTTGTCAGACGGGACGTAGACCAGTGGTAAAGCGCTCGCTACGACTGGTATATCGAAGGTCATGGTATGTGCTATCCTGTCTGTAGGAAAGTGCATATAAAAGATCCCTTGCTGCATTAGGAAAGATGTAGCGGGTTTCCTCTAATGACTACGAGTTAAGACATACCTAATGTTTGACATCCAGTAGCCGTTGATTAATTAATCAATGTTCTCTAATGGTGTTGTTAAACAAAACAAATTTTAACATGTCCTGATTCATTGGTCTTTTTTTGTTGTTGAATCCCCCACCACCCCACCCCCTATTTACAATTTGTATTGGGTATTCTGTCGAACATTTGTACCGTGCGATCATAGCCGTCCAAATCTCCGTCTAGCTCTCGAACGGCAGAATATATATCAAAAGCCGTGGTATGTGCTATCCTGTATGTAGGACGGTGCATATAAAATATCCCTTGCTACTAATTGAAAAATATAGCGGGGTTTTTCTCTCTAAGACTATATATCAAAATAACAAATGTTTTACATCCAATAGCAAATAATTAATAAATCAATGTGCTCTAGTGGCGTCTTTGAACAAACCAAACTTTAGTACTAGTAGTAGGGCTATCTGCCTCCAGAGCACACTGGACGGCGTTTAGAAATAGCAAGCAGCACTAAGCTTAAACGTCCCTGAACTCAGACTTGCTAACATATTAAAGTGATATATGCGCACTCACAGAACATTCTTTGTTTACCAACACCTGTGAAACACTACAAAGGAAAGAGTTGAATATTAGCGCCAAGTTGCGCAAGATTTATGACATTTTCGTGTCTCACCTCGGCGCGATACAGACTATACTAGGTAACGTTGTACCAAAGAAAAGTTTAAAGTTTGTTTTGTTTAACGACACCACTAGAGCACATTGATTTATTAATCATCGGCTATTGGATGTCAAAAATTTGGTAATTTTGACATAGTCATAGAGAAAAAACAACCCCGTTATATGCACCATCCCACAGACAGGATGGCACATACCACGGCCTTTAATATACCAGTCTTGGTGCATTAGCTGGAACGATAAATAACACCATGGTCCCACCAACGGGGATCGATCCCAAACCGACCGCGCATCAAGCAAGCGCTTTACCACTGGGCTACGTCCTGCCATGGTACCAAAGAAGAAAGTTCCGTGTTGAAATTTCATTTCCTTATTTTCGTGCTTATATCCAATTAAGGTTCAAGTACGCTGTCCTGGGCACACACCTCAACTTTCTGTCCAGGACAGTGGGTTAGTTGGTTAGTGGTTAGTGAGAGAGAAGAGGGTGTAGTGGCCTTACACCTACCCACTGAGTCCTTAAGAACTTGCTCTGGGTTGGAGCCGATATCGGGCTACGACCCATATACCTACCAGCCTGTAGTCCGATGGCTTATAACCAATGCGCCACCGAGGCCGGTCACACACCACAATTATTTACGATATGCTCGTATATTTCAATATAGCGTTAATGGCTATAGCACTTTTATTATTATCAGTAGGCCCATGGATTTTTATGCACCTTTGTCTGCCTGCAAGGTACCCTAAAAAGGACATCCCCTGTTGTCCAGCTCTTTCTCCCAGGATATTGGTATACCCACTACTTTTGCATAGGACGAAATTACCACAAAAACGGTTTCAATGTCAGCACGTTACACCTATTTGCAAACTATATGGTCACATCCGTCAACTTTAGTCTAAATACTTTAGTAGCCACTTCAAAGCTGTCTGCCATGAGATAATCAGTCAAACAGCAGACTACATACGCGGATATATTTCCGGATTTTTTTTTTCAACCACATTTTGAAGATAACTGTGATCGGAGACCAGGTGCACAGAATAATTATGGAGTAAAAACAGTTGCGGCTCTGGGGGTGTAATGCATGAGGAGTGGATAAAACTAAACGCGGATAAATTTATTCGCTTTTTGGTATGCATAAACGTAAATAGGTACTATTCCCGGATAGTGGACTTATCCGCCCCTCATGCATATGGCCCCTGATTGGTAGTAATATGTGACATAACTTGTCCAAATACTATTATCCATAAATAAATACAATTCCATTAGTTATATAGTTGTTATGCACTAGAAGTTGAAACTTGTGTAGTCACCCTGCACTGTCTGGAATGATAAATAGCCCAGTAGGCGCACCAATTGTTAGTTGGGATTATTCTCGACTTCAGTCATGACATTAAACTTACATGTTGTTAACCAGTACCAACACCACACGAGAAGGTAGCAGCGAAGTAAATCATAACATACCGTCCACCATAACATAAATTGAAAAAAAATAGAAAAAGAGAATTTTCCCAGGTGAATCACACATGTAGTGATGATGGCCAGTCCTTGTTTTGTGCAGCAAGAAGATAATGTCGATCTAAATCTGGAAATAATCTTTCATTTTTGGAGGCACCCCTCAATTTGCCATTTCACGGCTGCTAGGAAGTCTCTCCACCCCGACCATGTATTCATACTCGGTATGTACAAATCACTCATGGAAAGTGAGATCTCATTAAACACAATTGTGCACTATAAATGTAGGTGCAATTCCTGTCAAAGATCCAATTTCTTACCTATTTTCAAACTCATAAATTATTTTATTAAAAAAATGGGGTGCATTTTAAAAGCACTAACTTCGTGGGCAAAACGACACTGTTTCGTCAATTTACTTGTCTGCTACCAGAAAACCCGAATCCTCTATGGCTCTTGTGGTGACGTAGAGCAACGTGTGTGCAAGAGGTTACTCGAGCTAAATGAGTAGGTTCACGGTCACTCTACCGACTTCTCTCTCACTATAAGCACTAAAACAATGCACTTTTCTGGACAGACAGCCATTATAGCTGAGGTGTGAGCCCAGGACAGTGTGCTTGAACCTTAATTGAATATAAGTACTTTTTTAAAAAACATTTAAAATATGAAATGAAATGTAACACGTCTTGTCACTAACAAACAAAACAAACAACAAACGATGATTTAAAATTGATATCTAATCTTGTAATAAAGAAAACACGCGAAATATTTCTGTACACTAAAAACATTTAAACAAATGTGACAACTACAGTATTATTTGGTGTAAAATATCACAGGTGATTTATATAAATATATCAAGAAAATTGGTGTAATGATGGTCAACCAAATGCGACTAAAAGTCTCTGGTATGCGTCAGTAAAATAAGTTAAATTCAGATATGTAAGTCTCGTTTACAACATACAGGTAACATGTTCATGATGAACACACACGCACGCACGCACACGCACACACACTGATTTAATGTATCATATGTTCTTAAGACTATATGAAAAAATAGCATCAGTAAATACAAATATAAATTTAAAACTGTATTAAAACAACATTTCTTCAAATAAAGAATTTGACCTTTTGTGCAGTGATAACAGTAAAAAAGAAACAACAACACGGATTGTCTGGGAGCTGTGTGTTAGGATAGGAGTCAAATTAACGTTGATGATCTCTGACCTGACCAATCAAAACACAATGCCAGTGAAATGTCACCTGGACATCACACAGTATTGGCTAATGTCAGATCAAGTCAGTAAGATCTATGTTCTCGTCACAAAACTAAAAACAGAATCAAATTAAAGCTGCAGACTCGCATTGACATTTTATAACAATATTTCTTAATACAAAATACAAAGACAGTTGCTGTTTTAATAAACTCACAGGCCGGAGTTACAAAGCCTGTTTATGTCTTACACATATGTAACTACATGTAAACAGAGAATAATATATGAGTGGCCGTTAGATATCATTTATCTCACAACGAGTTGTTTTAAAATGTATCTGAATGAGCGAAATCGAGTTTGATACGTTTTTAAACAACGAGTTGTACAGGGGTGGGAATTGGTGAACTGTAAAAAAAAAAAAAGAGGAAATCTAGAGGGGTCCCGGAAATTCTTGAAATCCTAGGTTAAAATCTGTGCCATTTGACATATTTTGGAGGAACGGACGATTAAAATGTGAGGAAACGCAATGTTCAATGAGATGAAAACAGCTGATCCGAGGAGAATTCCCACCCCTGGTTGTGAGATAAATGATATCTAACGGACACGAATATATTATTCTATTTCTTACATATCCTCAAAAAACAAGTTTTAAGCAAATTTTAACAACTTTTTCGACTAAAAGTTATTTACAGCCGTTGCAATTGTAGCTGATTTATGCGTCACAGACACGTGATTGCCAGCTTAACCATACGTCACAGTTTAATTGATTTCCACTGTGCTGTTTTTTTGTTTTTTTTACTGGGACGTATGGCACTGGTGACGTGGTCATCACCTAGGAGTAGCCAGTCGTATGTCTTAAAATTGTTAACATGTGTATGTGTGTAAACAACTATGTGTTATCAAAAATAATGCATGGTGTTCTGACCAACGGGTGTGTAAAAAAAACATTTACAACACTTAAATACATGCTTTTAAGAAAAACAGACTTCGTACATCCGGCCCACGGTCTCACATCTCCCCATCGTATAAATCTGTTTCCTAAAGCACAATACAAACACAGCAATAGTTATAATGAACTCTCAGTGTCACAATCAATCCCACATTAAAACATTGTTTCCTAATGTAAAATAAAACACAACGTACTGCAGATCTAATAAACATTAAAAAATAAATATATATAAATATTAACATTCACAACCAACTGAAGACAAAAATCATAAACTTTTGAGATCATCACGAAAGCTGTTCTTTAACTGTAATATATATATATATATACACATACATATATATACGGTTACCGGGTGACACCTCAAAACACAATAACCCCACTGAATATGGAATTGTATTTTTAAAAGTATGGGGACTGTAACTGTAATATTTCACATTCATTACTACGTGGATATTTATTACCTTTAGTGAAATCAGCACTTCTACAATTGTTATAAAAATCCACTAGGTAGTACTAAACCAAATAACTTCCGGCTGGGTCAAAGTTCGAGGTGTAAAGAACTTTTGATAGAGAAGTGAACACCACAAGTCCTGTGATTGGTGATAAATGTGAGTGTGTTGGTTGTCAAAAAAAACGAGTTTCATCTGGACAAAAACTGTATGTAATTATAGTTGTGAAATACAGTTACAGCCCCCATATGTTTAAAATAATTCCATATTCGGTAGCTAGGTTATTGTTGTTTTTCAGGCCACCTGATATAAATTGTACAGGTACATGGGTCGTTGCAATAATCAAGGTATGTTATATACATATAACAAATAACTCTTTGACAATCGAAGTTAAATCAACGTCATTCATACACAATGATCGTATTTATAGCATAATGCTAGTGTCAGACTGTCAACTGTCACAACGAAGTTGGCCAACTCGATGGTTGCGCTGTAATTTCCCAAACTATCTACTTACAACAGATGTGCTCAGATTAACTAAGCAGTCGTAGAAGTATACAACGAAAATCAAGTTGTAAATGTGTGCTGACTAGCAGCTAGACAGTCGTAGAATTAAGTCATGATAGCAGAGTTGGCCAACTTAGTCATGGCAGTTGGTAGTCTGACACTAGCATGATAAAATATATATAGAGATCATTAAAGAGGTTATTGTTTATAACTTCAATATATTACAGGTAACGGGTTGTTAAAATAAATCAAGGTTTGTTGTATACCGGCACCCAATAACACTGTAACAATTCATAAGTCATACATGAAAAAAGTATGTATAAAAATAATATTGTGCAATGAAATAAAAAATAATATTGAATGAACAAGCCTTCTGACAGTACTACTAAAGCAATACATGTCCCTTACCGGGCCCAACACATTTTTTGTATCTCCTAAATTCAAGGGCCATAACTCTGTGAACGAGAGTACCAGTGAGGTACATGATATGCACATCAGAAGTTAATGGAAAACCTTACATATTAATGAATATGTTATGAGTATTATTCAATTCTAATTATGTGAATACAGACAAATTATTTGATTTATTTGTATAACAGTAATCAAATAATCATATGTGACACACCACCATCCCAAGTTGTTCCTACATGTGAGGTTTGATGATCCTGTATGCATCTGTATGCAAGATATGATCTGGACAAGGATTTACTGTTATGTGCAGTAGACAGTGAAAAGTAGGTCACAGTGACCTAGTACTAGTACGCGACACACCGCCAACCAAAGTTGTTCCTACATGTGAGGTTTGATGGTCCTGTATGCATAATATGGTCCGGACAAGGATTTACTGTTACATACAATAGAACATGAAAGGTAGGTCACAATGACCTAGAAATAGTACACGACACACCACCATCCCCATGTTGTTCCTACATGTGAAGTCTGATGGTCCTGTATGCATCTGTATGCAAGATATGGTCTGGACAAGAAAAAGTTAACAGACGAATGGATGGACAGACAGACAGACGACAACGCCATACCATATTACGACCCATCATAGACGTGTGTATAAAAATGGGTAAAATGCCATGAAAGTTAAATGTGATGTATAACGGTACTTGATAAAGCTACATGATAAAGCTATATGCATATAGACAATTTCATCTCATCATCTATTCAGGTATTGCAAATATTGCTATGAAAGTCAAACCTGATTTGTAACCATGATAAAGCTATACACAAAATTTTAGTTCAATATCTTGAGGCATTAATTGCCAAAAAATAATGTGGATTTTTTTTTTCTTCATATTTCCTAAGTTCAAGGGCCATGACTTTGCCAAAAATGAGTAAATCGCTATGAAGTCAAACTTAATCTGTCACAAAACATAATAAAGCTAAACATAAAATTTCAGTTTTATATCCCAAGGCATTGTGAAAAAAACACCCCATCAGGAAAACTATATGTGGGACTGACGGATGGATGGACAGACAGAAAGACACACAGAAGGACAGATATGAAACCCACAGACCCCTCCGGTTGGACTGGTAGGGAACTAATAAATAATAATATTGAATGAACTGAGCAACAATACTTTAATATTTTTAATGATTTGTTTTTGTTATTATACATGTCTGAAATTAATGTTTTTTTAAACCCTGTGAAACAGAAACAGTTACATAGCCCGCACCATTAGATAGTCCACAGGAAGTATTTTTAGGTGTTTGAAACGTATAGCCCTTGGCCAATAGACAGAAAATTATGGCAACGTGTACAGAGGGTGAGGCAAATAATTTATTTATGTGACCCAATAACACACGTTATTAAGTAACATATATACACATGAACCGTTAACATACATGTAAGCCAAGGTACTAATATCATACGGAAAAAAAAATCTTACGGGGCATTTATACTCTGTGACTTACAGAAACAACTTTAAGCCTGCACTGAAGTTTTAGTATTTGAATCCCAACCCGTGCAATTGCCCAATGCAATTGGCAATGCCATGGAAATTGCTGTGCAGATTTTTATTCTCCACGGCACTTTGTTTTGCCGTGGACTATATTAGAATTTTTGCCACTGCTTGTTTTTTCCCGTGGACGTTCTTTTAATTGCAGGGGTTGAAATCCCTAAATTTTATCTCTTAAAATTTTAAAAATAATTTCTTAAGTTCATGCATATATAGATACACATGTATGTGATATTCATACTTACATTTTTGCATTCTATATGAGGAGTTCTTTTTCAATGTTTAAAACAAACAAAAATTTTAAAGGCACTATCACACAAATAAACACTTTCTCATTCAATAACACATACACAGGAATATAAATATCAACACACGTACTAACAAACATTAAGTGGTAGAAGCATATCATGTAACCATTACTCAAATTAAAAACTTACAGGCAGTAAAATGTTTAAAAAACCACAACAAAAATGCCAACAACACACACATAACCTAAAATAAAGAACAGCTATTGCTGAATCCTCAAAACAATAAAATAATTCTCCAGCAAAGCTTTTGAAAACAAATTACTTGTACTTTTAATTAGTGTTTAAAAAAAGCACCTTTAAAAGTGCAAATTTAAGACCTGTAAAAGTCACCTTGAACACTTTGACTTAGGCTGACATAGATAGGAAGGGAAATAGGTTTAATGTCCGACAAGTAACATGAATGTAATGTACCAGTAACATTGGCTTTAGAAAAAATTATTAATGACTAAAATTAAGGGTCCTGGGACATTGAACCTAAACAAAATGGACCCTCTGTACAAAGGAAATTCCTTGTATGTATAGAGGTGTGTGTGCGTGCTTGAGTGTGCATGTGCCCGTGAATGTGTGTTTGTGTGCATGTGCGCGTGAATGTGTGTTTGTGTGCACGTGTGTGTGTGTGCATGTGTATGTGTGTGCATGCGTGAGTGTATGCATGTGTGAGTGTGTGTGTGTGTGTGTGTGTGTGTGTGTGTGTGTGTGTGTGATTGCGTGTGTGCATGCGTGAGTGTATGCATGTGTGAGTGTGTGTGCACATGTGTGTGTGTGTGCATGCGTGTGTGTGTGCATGCGTGAGTGCATGTGTGAGTGAGTGAGTGAGTGAGTGAGTGTGTGTGTGTGTGTGTGTGTGTGTTTGTGAGTGTGAGTGTGAGTGTGTGTGCAAGTCTACATGTAATTCACGGAAAGTGGCATACAAATATTAATTATAATGACTAGCAACGCTAAACCCAACACGTAAAACACACACAAATCACATCAATCAAGTTCACGCACACAGTAATAAATATTGTAAACATGTACATGTATATCTCAATCTCGACACAGAACATTTAATTATTACAAACCAACTCAATTCGGTCATTAAATTTCAATATTTGCAAAAGTAACGGGTAAATATTACCGAGTGTTGACATCAGTTGAGAAAAAAATAAAATACAGCTAGAAGGCACAATCCTGTCAATATGTTTGTACAAATGATAAATTATATACTTCAATTAAAGTGACAGACCCTAGTTCTTTAAACACTACTACATAGGTTTCACCATTAAAGCAGCTAGTTTTTGATAATTTAAATTAGAAGTTGCTCTATTTTATCATTTTGATAAATTATCCACTTTCCTACATCCAAAGTGTTCCTAATCATCTTGGTTTTTGTAATCGCCCATAATACGTTGTTGTTTTTTAATTCTAAAAATATACATTTCTGAGAAGTAATGGTTATTGAGCCAAGCTCTAGTCTACTTTTAGAGGTTAATTTCCCCATTTCAATGACAAAGATTGTTTCACTCTATTGTAACTTTATTCAGATGTGTTACAGGTTTGTAGATCAACCAAACTTGGTGTCCATTTTCACAGGTTGAAACTTGGGTCTGCGTCTTTATTGTCAAAATGGAACAAAATGTTGAGAAAAAAAAAAAAACTTACATGTAAGTACAAGCTAATTAATCCAATTTTGTGTCTATGTATGTGTGTGCATGCTCAATGCATGTTGGTGAGCATGTGCGTAAAGCGACAGTATTTTACAAATTTCAAAGTAAAAGAAATGTAACAGAATGAAGGGGAGGTAACTGTATGTACAACAAACAAATAAAATATCTTATAATATACTAAAACAAACCTACGAAAGAGGCATCCTTCACAAATTAATCTTAAGAGAAAAAGTTGGTGTTTTTTGGTGTTTTTTATCTACACCACTAGAGCACATTGATTTACTAATGACATGGCTACTGGATGTCAAATATTTGGTAATTTATAAGAGAAAGACAAATTATTATATACACAATTTAAAAATAAATAATCATCACTACCAATAATTAAAATGGTGATTGAATCCATACAATATTATGCAGAACAGGTATTAAAATTTAAAAACATAAACATTTATCAACAATATAAATAAACTTCTCCAAAAAATATGGAATACATGCAATATATTGTACACAGAAAGTGATTTTGTAAAATTATATTTTGAGCAAATTAAGTTTAAAGAAGTATCACAGGCAGAGTTGAAGGTACAAAATGTAACATTTGCTACATTGTGATAAGGACGAGTAAATATTAAAATATATCACACTGTTCAGTAACATCACATTCAGTCCTAATGAGTTACTAGATACATTAAATAGATTTGCAGGGCACAATATTTCAAAATCTTAGGTAACTGGAAGTCAGTTCATGTGAGTTTTACTTAGGTAACCGATTGTTCGGTTCCGTGAATATAGTTCTCGTAGCCGATGTGTTACGCCTACCTAATTGTAAAGCTCTTGAATTATAGTTCTGTGTTACATTGGTGGATCAAATGTATTTAAAAACATAAAATGATTTTCACTTTCATTACCGATATATGGTACTTTTAATTTTAGAATGTAATTGTTCACCACGTAACCGATTAGCGGTTCTTGTGATTTTAAATTTGCATAACTGACACGCGAACAGAACAACGGTTCTCGTGAAATATTGTGCCCTGGTTTTGGATGGAACAATGGACGGAATTTCTCAGACAAGTATAATGCATAGTCTAAACTCTAGTACAAGTTGAAAGCTGTAAATGGCTGTTTATGCATTTCCCCGAAACATTCTTCAAAGCTGAAACCATTTTGCACTGGGAGTTTTGAAGATGTTAAATATAACATGTATGTCACATAGTGATATAATTACAAACTTTCAACTGTTATACAGTTTACTCTATATTATGACTGGACTTTCAGTGGTCTCTCCAGTATTCAGGAAAGGGATGGAGGGAATCGGTAGAGCTGGTTTCACTTATAGGAAGGGGTGGTACCTAAGATTTGCATGGTACAAGTATTTAGAAAATGTCTTGTAAATGACGATGAACCTGATTACTCTGGTAGTAGTTCAAGACGATGGCACGACCTGTGATTTTGGATGCCGGATATTACTATCGCTGCCAATGGATGGCAGGTGTATTGGAAATAAGTCTTAAGAGATGTTATTTTACAGACACCTCAGCACATTGTTTAATCAGTGGCTCTTAAGAAAGGAAAGGAATGTTATTTTACAGACACCTCAGCACATTGTTTAATCAGTGGCTATTAGGAAAGGAAAGGAATGTTTGTTTAACAACACCTCACCACAGTTCTATCACTGACTATTAGGTGTCCATATATTAACCATATTAACGGACCGAGAAGAAACCCATTGCATACATTTTCCTAAAAAACAAGGAAAGGAGAACCAGTCCATCGTTGAGGATCGACCCTGCAACCCACTGCACGTCAGATGCACGTGATGCTGCTGGTTCCTAGAAGGCGGCGTCAAGTTTCTTAGCAACCAGACTGAGGTAGTAGGAGTGTCCACCGTACATCGTCATCGTTGTCGACATTGTCTGCCACGTGGCCATCAAAGTGTCATCACCAGCCTGAGAGAGAAGATATTGAGATTATTATACAAGCTTACGTGCACGTGTGTCATACTATATTTTACAAGTTTCGTCAAACCAGTATGATTCAAAAGCGAGTGTAACAAGCAATACAATGTCATGTCCCCTACTGGACCCAACAAATTTTCTTATCTCCTAAGTTCAAGGGCCACAACTCTGTCAAAAATGGGTAAATCGCCACGAATTTCAAACATGATCTGTAACAGTATGTGATAAAGCTATACACAAATGTTCATCTCAATACTGAAGGCACTGTGAAAAAAAAAAAACATTCGTAAAACTATATGTGGGACGGACGGACGGATGGATGGGCAGACAGACGGACAGAAGGACGTGATGAAACCTATAGCCCCCTCCGGTTAGACTGGTAGGGAACTAATAAACAAGTTACCAGTTATTATCAAATTTATGTCATGAGTGAAATAATGTTCACTTGTTATAAGCTTTAATAACTGAAATCAAGTTTGTTATTCTATTTATTATCCCAGCTACATGTATGTTTTTTTCTCTAAAAGCCTTCTATTTTCGATGTGTAAGTATACATGTATATAGAAACGATGTAAGGCACTTTACACACTGTAGTAGTGCTATAACTTTGTATTTTAATCACATTTGCTGATAATTTATTATGTTAAAAACATCTATAATGAATAGCATTAAAATACATTTCAGTGGCGGATCCAGAAAATCCATTTGGGGGGGGGGGGGCAATGACATGAGGTGGAATGCCAAGGGAACTTTGGGGGATGTTTTGAGTGGGGTCGTAAAAAATGAAAATGAATATATAATAAAATTATAACTGTCGCAAACATTTAAAGGGGGGGGGGGGGGGGGGGGGGGGGGGGGGGGGGGGGGGGGGGGGGGGGGGGGGGGGGGGGGGGGGGGGTACCTGGGCCTCCTAGATCCACCTCTACATTTTATTACAAATTTAACAATGAAAAAGACAACAGTAAATATTAACTCTTCAAACTAAGTGATAGTTGTTTTGGGTGTGTGCCAAGTAATGTTGACTAATCTTTAGCAGGGCTCGAAACAGCCTGTGGCCAGGTCCCCAAATGCGACCAATGTCCCATTTGAGTGACTTAAATATTAAAAGATAATGGCGTTAGTCGCCTAAATAATATCTTCTTTAGAGCTATAACATATGAGCCACTATTAATATTTGTATTGCATATATTTATTCCACATTCAAATCTTGCTCGTGATCTGTGGTTTACTTACCTTAATTTGCCAACATCCATTATTATATGCTGGGCCACCATAGTCAATGGTTTGTAATTGTTAATTCATTCAACACTAGCTACTGTACATTGAACAAATACAGAATATTTCTCACCGAGAAAATATGAAAAATATTTTCCCCGTTATTCATAAGTAAGCGCTGGGGTAATAAATTTATAGAGATTATTCTACGAGTCTGTGTGTCGTACTGATTTTATTAACGGAGTGTCAGGATTCTTGTATTGACCAAACAAGAGCAAGGATAATACATGAAACCTGACACAAGTTTCATAAAATGAGTACGATTCACACGCGAGTAATAATTTCTTTATTACTCATAATATTATTTTTTTATGAATATAGGCTAACAATTAAGGACCATTTCAAAACGTTTTGAACGTAACCAGAAGAAAATGACAAATCAACGTCAGTTTCAATTTTGGAACACGATCACAGAGCTAGGACTCGGGAAGCCACAGCATTTTTAAACAAAAAAGTAGAAAAAAGCTAGGTATTTTAAAGAAAAAGTAGAAAAAATAGCAGAAAGTCAAAAAAGTAGGATAGCTGGACAGCCTGCGTCGGGACATATTTTTCACATTGATATCTTGATCACATTGATTTTATGATTTACAGTATATAATGTAATCCAGTAATGATTCTACGAGAATACGAAGACGAGAACATCTCACCCTGAGTATGAAGTGCTGTAGAATGGATCCGTCCTCATCATGGTAACTGAAGACGTGCGTCTCCAGCCAGGCGTTGTCGGTGTTCCTGGGATCATCGGCGTAACCCTTGAATACCTGCAGACAGAAAACACACAAAGACTTAATACATCTTACTTAAAAAGTCGCAGACCCTAGCTATAGTTTCAACACATTAAAACTGACACTAAGTTTGGTTAATCTCGAAACCTGTAACACGTACGTTTGAATTAAAAAAAATAAAGTTTGTTTTATTTAACGACGCCTCTAGAGCACATTGACTTTTATCTTATCATCAGCTATTGGATGTCAAACATATGGTCATTCTGACATATTTCTTTAGAGGAAACCCGCTGCCGCCACATACTCTTTCCGATAAGCAGCAAGGGGTATTTTATATACACTTTCCAACAGACAGGACAGCACATACCACAGCCTTTCATGAAACGGTTCTGGACCACTGGTTGGAACAGAAAATAGCCCAAACTGCAAATGGGTCTACTGAGAAGGATCGATCCGATGACTAACCGCTTCACAGGTGGACACGATACCGCTTGAGCTACATCCAGCTCCCACGTTTGAATAAAGTTACAACAGAGTGAATGTGTGATGTTGAAACAGAGAATTAACCTTAAACAATAGACAACAGAGTTTGTCTCCATAACCCAACGTTCATCCCTGTACATCAGACGTTGGTAAATGGTCAGGCCCAATTTTACAAAACATCGTAAGCCAAGTTTTGCACATAAACGTAGACCTACGACTAAACTACAATTCTTATTACTATCATAGTACAACAAATATATACTCTTCAAAAAAAGTAGGAGAATTCTAATAAGAATTTACAATTGCCAAAATTGTAAGGTATATTAGCTGTGGGGAATGGTTATATGATAATAGTGAATTAATTGGGCAAACATTACAATCAGTAGTTCAGTATTACAGTAGGTTTTATGACCACCAAAGATCTTGCAGAACGATTTGGGTCAGAAGTGAAATTTGAAAGTTGAAATTTTTTTTTATCAGTAAATCGCAAACTCAAACAATAAAAATTACTAATACCAAAATAATAACAACTGTATGATCAACAGAATGAAAAAGATTAACAGAAATAATGTTCCACAGTGATTAATAGACCTTCTTGGAAATTGTCAAAATCGAGAATGACACCCCACACACGTGTACGGGGAAACTGTGTGATGTATGTGCAAAACTATGGAATGTGTTTCGGTGTGTTGATAAACAGACCTGAACGTTCTTTACTAGAACGTCTGTGGTCATAACGTATGTTTGGTCTAATAGTTGATATTAACATTAATATTTCAGGTTCCCCTACTTTTTTTGAAGAGTATAGTTTAAAATACACATATTACACTTGCTTTTGTACTTAAAATACTCCAGCTTCGGTACTGATGTAATTGTGTACATGAAATAAACGCCAAACACGTGTAAACGCACGGTCGGTATAACTGCTAATAGCAAACACAAACTTATGAAGTTTAGTGAAATGGGCCCCTAGCCCGTACGTACAAATGGAAAGAAAGAAAAAAATGTTTTATTTAACGACGCACTCAACACATTTTATTTACGGTTATATGGCGTCAGACATATGGTTAAGGACCACACAGATTTTGAGAGGAAACCCGCTGTCGCCACTATATGGGCTACTCTTCCGATTAGCAGCAAGGGATCTTTTATTTGCGCTTCCCACAGGCAGGATAGCACAAACCATGGCCTTTGTTGAACCAGTTATGGATCACTGGTCGGTGCAAGTGGTTTACACCTACCCATTGAGCCTTGCGGAGCACTCACTCAGGGTTTGGAGTCGGTATCTGGATTAAAAATCCCATGCCTCGACTGGGATCCGAACCCAGTACCTACCAGCCTGTAGATCGATGGCCTAACCACGACGCCACTGAGGCCGGTACGTACCAATGGGGTTCATTGGGTGTGTACTGGTTACTAAACTCCTTCAAAGTATATTTACCCAACAAAAACACCGACCATCTTTTACAATCCTGTGCTCTGAGCAGATAAGAATAATACAAGCTATGAATGACTGAGTTAATAAATTACTAAAGGAAAGGAATGTTAATTTTATTGACACCTCAGCACATTAAAAGCATGGCAGTCTGATGTTTAAAGTTGAAAATTGTATTCGATGCCAAACATGTAGTAATTGTGACATACCCCAAACAAAAATTGCAAGCTTAATAAATAGCTGGTAACAACCTTGTGGCAAGGTAGTAACTACCGCGTTTCGAGCTAGTATTTGGAACCTTTTTACAACCTTGCCGCAAGCTTGCGACGAGCTTCTTGCAACCTTGCCGCAAGCTTGTTGCATGCTTGCGACAAGCTTCCTGCAAGCTTATTCAGTTTAAGCTAGTATTTGGAACCTTTTTACAACCTTGCCGCAAGCTTGCGACGAGCTTGCGGGAAGCTTGTTGCAACCTTGCCGCAAGCTTGCGACGAGCTACCCGCACGCTTGCGACGAGCTTCCTGCAAGCTTGCGAAGATCTACCTACAAGCTTGCATCAGTGGCAGCCATCTTGCATCTTGTATAATTCTTTTAAAAAACAACAATGGTTTTAAAGTGAAAAACATGAACAGTTAAAACAAAAAAATAGGTGCTACATGTTGTCAGATACTTAGGCTACAAAATTAGTTTACCTGTCTGATAGACATGTTCCATTTATGTGGGATAGTCTTGATTAAACTAATATGCTAAAAAAGCTCCTGGTACTATATTCTTCTTCTTCTTCTTGTTTTAGGTTATATTCCTCCACTATCTGGAGATCCACACTGTGGTGTAAAGTCATTTGTTTGTTTCTTCTTGTTTTCTTTTTTCTCCTGTTCCACCAAGCAGGATTCAACCAAACTTGGTCCAAATGATCCTCTTATAGACCTGACCAAGTGTTGTTATTTTTAAGGCCAATAAAAATTCCAAGATGGCCGCCCTGGCCTCTGAATAACTGAGACATTTTTAACTTTTACTCAAGTTCCACCATGCAAATTTAAACCATATGTATTCCTAATGATCCTCTCATGGCCTGACCAAGTTTGTTATTTTTTGGGCAGATTTAAAATCAAGATCGCTGCCCTGGCCTCTGATTGACAGAGAAATTTTTTTGCTTCTTTTCAAGGTCCACCCGGCAGGTTTCTATCAAACTTAGTCCAAGTGATTCTCTCATGACTTACTAAGTGTTGTTATTTTTGTGGCTGATTCAAAATCCAAGATGGCCACCCTGGTCTCTGATTGGCTCAGACATTTTCAACATCATCTCAAATTCCACCAGGCTAATTTCAACCAAACATGGCCCATGTCATCCTCTCATGGCCATGCATATGTTATTATTTTTGGGGCCAATTGAAAATCCAATCATTACAAGATGATTCTGTTTTAACCATATTGTATTATCATTCCTATGTATTAATATTAATTTTGTTTTAATTATTATTGTAAATACTATCTAAATCTGTTACATGTATGTTTGGTTGTTTAGCCACTGTTCCCATTGAATTTGATAAATCATATGAGAAGTTATGAATTAAAAAACAAATAACCATGAAAATTATTTGGACTTAGCTTATTCTCCACAAGTGTAGACATGCTTTCACAGTTGAAGATATACATGCAGCAAGCTTGCAAAAATGAAAACATGCTTGCGGGAAGCTTGCACAGTTGAAGATATGCATGCAGCAAGCTTGCAAAATGAAAACATGCTTGCGGGAAGCTTGCACATTTGAAGATATGCTTGCAGCAAGCTAGCAAAAATGAAAACATGCTTGCGGGAAGCTTGCACAGTTGAAGATATGCATGCAGCAAGCTTGCGCATGCTTTCACAAATGAAAACATGCATGCGGCAAGCTTGCAGAAATACTGACTACCTTACGCGAGCTAAATGTTAGCTTGCAAATAGCTTGCATTGCTTGTACTACCTTGTAACAACCTTGTAACTACCTTGCAACAACCTAGCCGCAAGCATGCATTTTTGTTTGGGACAGACTTAAAGAGGAAACCTGCTACATTTTTCTTACATGTATCACTATCACACAGGCTACCCCTACCAAAAAAACCCTTATTTTTCTTGAATGAATGAATAAATAAAAGAATAAAAGAAAGTAAAATAGAATGAATGAATGAAAGTGTACCCCTGAGAACGGACTTACCAGAATCCTGGACTTGGACAGCGTGTTGAGTTTGTTGAACCCTGAGAATGGACTTACCAGACCCTGTGAGAATAGACTTACCAGAACCCCTGAGAATGGACTTACCAGACCCTGTGAGAACGGACTTACCAGACCCCGTGAGAATGGACTTACCAGAACCCCTGAGAACAGACTTACCAGAACACCTGAGAATGGACTTACCAGACCCCATGAGAATGGACTTGCCAGACCCCGTGAGAATTGACTTACCAGAATCCCTGAGAACGGACTTACCAGAATCCCTGAGAACGGACCAGACCCCGTGAGAACGGACTTACCAGATCCTGTGAGAACGGACTTACCAGACCCCGTGAGAATGGACTTACCAGAATCCCTGAGAACGGACTTACTACAATCCCTGAGAACGGACTTACCAGACCCCGTGAGAACGGACTTACCAGATCCTGTGAGAATGGACTTACCAGACCCCGTGAGAATGGACCTACCAGAACACGTAAGAATGAACTTACCAGATTCCGTGAGAATGGACTTACCAGAACCCCTGAGAACAGACTTACCAGATCCTGTGAGAATGGACTGACCAGAACCCCTGAGAACGGACTTACCAGACCCCGTGAGACTGGACTTACCAGATCCCGTGAGACTGGACTTACCAGAACCCATGAGAACGGACTTACCAGACCCCGTGAGAACAGACTTACCAGATCCTGTGAGAATAGACTTACCAGAACCCCTGAGAATGGACTTACCAGACCCTGTGAGAACGGACTTACCAGACCCCGTGAGAATGGACTTACCAGAACCCCTGAGAACAGACTTACCAGAACACCTGAGAATGGACTTACCAGACCCCATGAGAATGGACTTGCCAGACCCCGTGAGAATTGACTTACCAGAATCCCTGAGAATGGACTTACCAGAATCCCTGAGAACGGACTTACCAGACCCCGTGAGAACGGACTTACCAGATCCTGTGAGAACGGACTTACCAGACCCCGTGAGAATGGACTTACCAGAATCCCTGAGAACGGACTTACCAGAATCCCTGAGAACGGACTTACCAGACCCCGTGAGAACGGACCAGACCCCGTGAGAACGGACTTACCAGATCCTGTGAGAACGGACTTACCAGACCCCGTGAGAATGGACTTACCAGAACACGTGAGAATGAACTTACCAGATTCCGTGAGAATGGACTTACCAGAACCCCTGAGAACCCCTGAGAACGGACTTACCAGACCCCGTGAGACTGGACTTACCAGACCCCGTGAGAACAGACTTACCAGATCCCGTGAGAATGGACTTACCAGAACCCCTGAGAACAGACTTACCAGATCCCCAGACTTGGACAGTGTGTTGAGTTTGTCTTCGATTCGTTTCTTCTCTTCCGGGTCGTCCATCAGTGAGCCGAGAGACTCCTCCGTGAAGTCTGTCCTCAACACATTCCACGCATTCTCACCGGGCTCACAGATACCCTGCAGTACACAGATATATTACACAGATACCCTGCAGTACACAGATGTATTACACAGATACCCTGCAGTACACAGATATATTACACAGATACCCTGCAGTACACAGATATATTACACAGATACCCTGCAGTACACAGATATATTACACAGATACCCTGCAGTACACAGATATATTACACACAGATATATTACACAGATACAGTACAGTACACAGATACACTACACAGATACAGTACACAGATACCCTGCAGTACACAGATACACTACAGTACACAGATACCCTACATTACACAGATACCCTACATTACATATATACCCTACAGTACACAGATACCCTACATTACACAGATACCCTACAGTACACAAATACCCTACAGTACACAAATACCCTACAGTACACAGATACCCTATATTACACAGATACACTATATTACACAGATACCATACATTACACAGATACCCTATATTACACAGATACACTACAGTACACAGATATTACACACATTCATGCTTAGCTCACGGATACTCTATATTACACAAATACATTATTATACAAATACCCTACATTACACAATTACCATACATTATATGTATATGTGTGTGTGTGTGTGTGTGTATATATATATATACACACACACACACACACACAGATATATATATATATATATATATATCACACATTTTCTCCAAGCTCACAAATACCCTGCATTACACAAATATCCAACATTTCACAAATATCCTATATTTTATTACACAAATACCCTACATTTCACAAATACTAGCTTGCATTATGGAAATTACAGAACTATTCCACATATCCCAGGAATAGTTAACATACCCCAGAAATAAACCACATACCCGGGAATAGCCCACATACCAAAGGAATAGCCCATATACCCCAGGAATAGCTCACATACCCCAGGAATAGCTCACATATGTCAAGAATATCCCATATACCTTGGAAATAGCTCACATACCCCAGTAATAGCTCACATACCCAGGAATAGCCCACATACCCCTGGAATAGCTCACATACCCAGGAATAGCTCACATACCCGAGGAATAGCTCACATACCCAGGAATAGTCTACATACCCAGTAATAGCCCACATACCCCAGTAATAGCCCACATACCCCAGGAATAGCTCACATACCCCAGGAATAGCTCACATACCCCAGGAATAGTCTACATACCCAGGAATAGTCCACATACTCTGGGAATAGCTCACATACCCTAGGAATAGTCTACATACCCTAGGAATAGCCCACATACCCAAGTAATAGCCCACATACCCCAGTAGTAGCTCACATACCCCAGTAGTAGCCCACATACCCCAGTAGTAGCCCACATACCCCAGTAGTAGCCCACATAACCCAGTAGTAGCCCACATACCACAGTAATAGCCCACATACCCAAGTAATAGCCCACATACCCCAGTAATAGCCCACATACCACAGTAATAGCCCACATACCCCAGTAATAGCCCACATACCCCAGTTATAGCCCACATACCCCAGTAATAGCTCACATACCCCAGTAATAGCTCACATACCCCAGGAATAGCCCACATACCCCAGGAATAGCTCACATATGCAAGGAATAGCTCACATACCCCAGGAATAGCCCACATACCCCAGGAATAGCCCATATGCCCTGGAAATAATCCACATACCCCAGGAATAGCCCACACGTGCCAGGTATTATAGCCCACATACCCCGGTAATAGCCCACATACCCCAGGAATAGCCCATTCTTTGTTGTCAGATCTCTTGACGGCCACAAACTCCAGCATGGGTTTGTTGTCCTGTAGCACCTTGTTCCCACTGCTGTCCAACTTCCACCTGGAACATCAATAATAAACCTTTTAGATAATGTGACCAACTTGTATAGCACCCCTAGAGGCGTCGTCATTTTCTCTCCTGTGGTCTGGTTTCTGCTTTAGATTGGTTGTAGCTAGTTGCATTGTGAGTATCAGTTATAACTTCCTTCATTTGCTATATACATAACAAGAATTACTAATAGTTATAAAAAGATTTATTACTGAAGTTTGCTCAGCTTCGTACTTGTGTGTCTATCTCGGTTGTACTTGTGTGTCTATCTCGGCTGTACTTGTGTGTCTATCTGGGTTGTACTTGTGTGTCTATCTGGGTTGTACTTGTGTGTCTATCTTGGTTGTACTTGTGTGTCTATCTTGGTTGTACTTGTGTGTCTATCTGGGTTGTACTTGTGTGTCTATCTGGGTTGTACTTGTGTGTCTATCTTGGTTGTACTTGTGTGTCTATCTTGGTTGTACTTGTGTGACTATCTTGGCTGTACTTGTGTGTCTATCTGGGCTGTACTTGTGTGTCTATCTGGGTTATATTTGTGTGTCTATCTTGGCTGTACTTGTGTGTCTATCTTGGCTGTACGTGTGTGTCTATCTGGGTTGTACGTGTGTCTATCTTGGCTGTACTTGTGTGTCTATCTGGGTTGTACTTGTGTGTCTATATTGGCTGTACTTGTGTGTCTATCTTGGTTGTACTTGTGCGTCTATCTTGGTTCTGTGAGGGTTCCCGGTGGGTATCTTCCGTCGCCTCGTGTGATCTAGTCGGTGTCTGTGAGCTGATCATTGCTTGGTGTTTGTCGCGATGGCTTTAATGCAAGGGAGCCAATGTCGGGGTTTCGTCTGTATCACGTCATTCCGTCTGTCCACCTAGCTGGTGACACTTATTAGTATTTATCTGGCTACTAGTCTTGCATTGGTGACACTTACATGTATCTCCATTTCAATTTATTTTCATGCTTATATCCAATTAAGGTTCAAGCACACTGTCCTGGGCACACACCTCAGCTATCTGAGCTATCTGTCCAGGACAGTGAGTTAGTTGTTAGTGGTTAGTAGACCAGACTCATAGTAAGACCAAAAAGAAAGTAAAAGACCAGTACAAAGTTTGTTCTGTTTAACAACACCACTAGAGCACATTGATTTACTAACCATCAGCTATTGGATTTCAAACGTCATTTGGTAATTTTGACTTATAGTCTTAGAGAGGAAGCCCAAGTCCTAAATTTTTACATTTGTAGCAAGGTATTTTTTATATGCACCATCACGTAGACAGGATAGCACATACCACAGCCTTAGATATACTAGTTGTGGTGCACTGGCTAGAGCGAGAACTAGCCCGGTGGGAAAGACGAGTCAGAAATAAAGTAAAAACATGTTACCTGGTAACAACAGGGTCTCCTGCATGATTTGGTCCCCATCGACCCAGAACTCCTCGACCAATCAGACCGGTCCGACCAATGGGATTCAAGGGCAGCCCGTCCTTGACCTGGTATCCTTTATCAAGGTTACTTTTCCGGTTGACATTGAAGCGAGTGTCATACGCGTTGAATGTAATCTGACTTCTCTCTTTCTGGGGTCTGAGAAGAAAATTATTACTGTGAAATAAACAGCCACATTCACTCACACCAAAAATAAATAGTGTTAGTTAAACAGCCACACTCACACCAAAATAATACTGCGAGTTAAAGAGCTGCACTAACACCAAAACTAATAATTTGAGTTAAACAGCCACACTCACACCAAAATATAATAATGTGAGTTAAACAGCCACACTCACACCAAAAATAATAATGTGAGTTAAACAGCCACACTCACACCAAAATATAATAATGTGAGTTAAACAGCCACACTCACACCAAAAATAATGTTTGTTAAGAAACCACACACACCAAAAATAAATGTTAGTTAAGCAGCCACACTCACACCAAAATATAATAATGTTAGTTAAGCAGCCACACTCACACCAAAATAAATAGTGTTAGTTAAACAGCCACACTCACACCAAAATAAATAGTGTTAGTTAAACAGCCACACTCACACCAAAAATAATAATGTGAGTTAAACAGCCACTCACACCAAAAATACTAATGTGAGTTAAACAGCCACTCACACCAAAAATAATACTGTGAGTTAAACAGCCACACTCACACCAAAAATAATACTGTGAGTTAAACAGCCACACTCACACCAAAAATAATACTGTGAGTAACAGCGATATAATCACACCAAAAATAATACTGTGAGTTACATGGTGACTCTTTCACAAAAATAATACTGCAAGTTAAACCACTCTTTCACAAATTTAAAATAATATTGCAAGTTAAACCACTCTTTCACAAATTTAAAATAATACTGCAAGTTAAACCACTCTTTAACATAATAATGTGAGTTAAACAGCCACACTCACACCAAAAATAAATATGTGAGTTAAACAGCCACACATTTTCCCTAGCTTGTTTTAGCATGGTGCAGCACCATGCCTCAATAGTCTAGCACCATCTTGCCTTAATCAGCACCATGCATGCTGCCCTGAGATTAAACAAGCCTTTTTCACTAATTAATTCTAAAATTGCCTTTATAAAACACCAAAAAAGGTATTATTAATTAATAAAATATGCATTTTATATCTTTTACTATTCATTTATTAACGCAAGCACATAAATTACATTAATGTTTATTTCAATTAATTTTCTGTTTATTTTTAATGAAAAGCAAGTGCCCCGAAAATGGTTAAAATGCCCCAAAAATGTACCATGCCTTGCCTAATTTCTAGGGAAATCACTATACACTGAAAATAATACTGTGAGTTAAACAGCCACACTATAGAGCTCACACCAAAAATAACAGTGAATTAAACAGCCACTAACTCACACCAAAAATATTACTGTGAGTTAAACAGCCACTCACACCAAAAATAATAGTGAGTTAAACAGCCACACTCACACCAAAAATAATACTGTGAGTTAAACAGCCACTCACACCAAAAATAATAGTGAGTTAAACAGCCACACTCACACCAAAAATAATACTGTGAGTTAAACAGCCACTCACACCAAAAATAATACTGTGAGTTAAACAGCCACACTCACACCAAAAATAATACTGTGAGTTAAACAGCCACACTCACACCAAAAATAACACTGTGAGTTAAACAGCCACACTCACACCAAAAATAATACTGTGAGTAACAGCCATAATCACACCAAAAATAACACTGTGAGTTAAACAGCCACACTCACACCAAAAATAATACTGTGAGTAACAGCCATAATCACACCAAAAATAACACTGTGAGTTAAACAGCCACACTCACACCAAAAATAATACTGTGAGTAACAGCCATAATCACACCAAAAATAATACTGTGAGTTACATGGTGACTCTTTCACAAAAATAATACTGTAAGTTAAACCACTCTTTCACAAATTTAAAATAATACTGTGAGTTAAACCACTCTTTCACAAATTTAAAAATAATACTGTGAGTTAAACCACTCTTTCACAAATTTTAAAATAATACTGCGAGTTAAACCACTCTTTCACAAATTTAAAATAATATTGCAAGTTAAACCACTCTTTCACAAATTTAAAATAATACTGCAAGTTAAACCACTCTTTAACATAATAATGTGAGTTAAACAGCCACACTCACACCAAAAATAAATATGTGAGTTAAACAGCCACACATTTTCCCTAGCTTGTTTTAGCATGGTGCAGCACCATGCCTCAATAGTCTAGCACCATCTTGCCTTAATCAGCACCATGCATGCTGCCCTGAGATTAAACAAGCCTTTTTCACTAATTAATTCTAAAATTGCCTTTATAAAACACCAAAAAAGGTATTATTAATTAATAAAATATGCATTTTATATCTTTTACTATTCATTTATTAACGCAAGCACATAAATTACATTAATGTTTATTTCAATTAATTTTCTGTTTATTTTTAATGAAAAGCAAGTGCCCCGAAAATGGTTAAAATGCCCCAAAAATGTACCATGCCTTGCCTAATTTCTAGGGAAATCACTATACACTGAAAATAATACTGTGAGTTAAACAGCCACACTATAGAGCTCACACCAAAAATAACAGTGAATTAAACAGCCACTAACTCACACCAAAAATATTACTGTGAGTTAAACAGCCACTCACACCAAAAATAATAGTGAGTTAAACAGCCACACTCACACCAAAAATAATACTGTGAGTTAAACAGCCACTCACACCAAAAATAATAGTGAGTTAAACAGCCACACTCACACCAAAAATAATACTGTGAGTTAAACAGCCACTCACACCAAAAATAATACTGTGAGTTAAACAGCCACACTCACACCAAAAATAATACTGTGAGTTAAACAGCCACACTCACACCAAAAATAACACTGAGTTAAACAGCCACACTCACACCAAAAATAATACTGTGATTAACAGCCATAATCACACCAAAAATAACACTGTGAGTTAAACAGCCACACTCACACCAAAAATAATACTGTGAGTAACAGCCATAATCACACCAAAAATAACACTGTGAGTTAAACAGCCACACTCACACCAAAAATAATACTGTGAGTAACAGCCATAATCACACCAAAAATAATACTGTGAGTTACATGGTGACTCTTTCACAAAAATAATACTGTAAGTTAAACCACTCTTTCACAAATTTAAAATAATACTGTGAGTTAAACCACTCTTTCACAAATTTAAAAATAATACTGTGAGTTAAACCACTCTTTCACAAATTTTAAAATAATACTGCGAGTTAAACCACTCTTTCACAAATTAAAAAATAATACTGTGAGCTAAACATTATTTCTCACAAAAATAGTTAAACAGCCACACTAGCTCTCATGTCAAACTTTTTGCAGATAAGTAGGAGAGGAGAGGAAAGGAATGTTTGTTACAGGACACCTGAGTACATTTAAAACTATGGCTACTTTAAAACAGACCAACGTACAGTGATAAGTAGGAAGGGAAAGGAATGTTTGCTAAATGACATCTGAGTACATTAAAAACTACAGCTACTTTAAAACAGAACCAACTCACAGTGCGAGCAGGTCAAGAGGATCGGCCCAGGACTTGTTGATGATGAAGTCGGATGTGTAGCGCACTGGGTCGTACTCCGGGAAGCTGATCTGTAAGACATACAAAGTCACTTTGAGTAAGTTGAGAATGATTGTTCACATAGCAGGCATTGGAATAAGTTGAGAATGATTGTTCACATAGCAGGCATTGGAATAAGTTCAGAAGGACCGTTCACTTAGCTGGCATCACAATAAGTTGAGAACGACCGTTCACTTAGCAGGCATCGCAATAAGTCAAGAACGACCGTTCACTTAGCAGGCATCGCATTAAGTCGAGAACAATCGTTCACTTAGCAGGCATCGGAAATAAGTCAAGAATGACCGTTCACTTAGCAGGTGTCGGAATAAGTCGAGAACGACTGTTCACTTAGCAGGCATCGCAATAAGTCGAGAATGACCGTTCACTTAACATGCATCGCAATAAGTCGAGAACGATTGTTCACTTAACAGGCATCAGAATAAGTCGAGAACGACTGTTCAATTAGCAGGCATCGGAAATAGTTGAGAACGACTGTTCACTTAATAGGCATCGGAAATAAGTCAAGAACAACAGTTCACCTAGCAGGCATCGATCGGAATAAGTCGAGAATGACCATTCACTTAGCAGGCATCGCAATAAGTCGAGAATGACCATTCACTTAGCAGGCATCGGAAATAAGTCAAGAATGACCATTCACTTAGCAGGTGTCGGAATAAGTCGAGAACGATTGTTCACTTAGCAGGCATTGGAACAAGTTGAGAACGATTGTTCATTTAGCAGGCATTGGAACAAGTCAAGAATGATTGTTCACTTAGCAGGCATCGGAACAAGTCGAGAATGACCATTCACTTAGCAGGCATCGGAATAAGTCGAGAACGACCGTTTACTTAGCAGGCATCGCAATAATTTGTCGAGAACGACCGTTCACTTAGCAGGCATCGGAATAAATTGAGAATGATCGTTCACTTAGCAGGCATTGATCGGAATAAGTCAAGAATGACAGTTCACTTAGCAGGCATCGATTGGAATAAGTTGAGAATGACCGTTCACTTAGCAGGCATCGGAAATAAGTCAAGAACGATCATTCACTTAGCAGGCATTGATTGGAATAAATTGAGAACGACCGTTCACTTAGCAGGCATCGATCGGAATAAGTTGAGAACGACCGTTCACTTAGCAGGCATCGGAATAAGTTGAGAACGATCGTTCACTTAGCAGGCATTGATCGGAATAAGTCGAGAATGACCGTTCACTTAGCAGGCTTCGATCGGAATAAGTTGAGAACGACCGTTCACTTAGCAGGCATCAGAAATAAGTCGAGAACGACCGTTCACTTAGCAGGCATCGGAATAAGTCGAGAATGACCGTTCACTTAGCAGGCATCGGCAATAAGTCAAGAACGATCGTTCACTTAGCAGGCATTGATCGGAATAAGTCGAGAATGATCGTTCACTTAGCAGGCATTGGAATAAGTCAAGAACAATCATTCACTTAGCAGGCATCGGAAATAGTCAAGAACGATTGTTCACTTAATTAGCAGGCATCGATCGGAATAAGTCGAGAACAATCATTCACTTAGCAGGCACCGGAAATAAGTCGAGAACGATTGTTCACTTAGCAGACAGAGCTGCCAACCCCTAGCCACACGTGAGAGTAGCATTCATGACACGCTGAGTCAAGAATGATCGTTCACTTAGCAGGCATTGATCGGAATAAGTCGAGAACAATCATTCACTTAGCAGGCACCGGAAATAAGTCGAGAACGATTGTTTACTTAGCAGACAGAGCTGCCAACCCCTAGCCACACGTGAGAGTAGCATTCATGACACGCTGAGCGTAGCAAATGATATTTGAGCGTAGCATGGCCGAATGTCATAAACAGCAGCAAAAGAAAACATCAAATAACAATGTCATAGTAACCGCAAAAGACTGGGTCATGCTATTTTTAGCATAGATAACGCTTGTCATCGGTTAAGGGATACAGACATACCCGAAATGTAACGAATGTTGTCAAATAAGTCGGGCGATTTTAACAGGATTATGAATGACAAGAATTTTGTTTTTGAAACAGCATCGAAATCCAATAAACCCAAAATTAATTGTTGTGCAATGATGTGATCAATACTAAATTTGAATGCTTATATTCTTATTTCAAGTTAAAATTAAAATTACTCTATTCCTAACTGGCATATGTTCACATGCAATTTTCTATATTCACGGCATGCAAGCGTAACACAACTAAAGAACAGTTCTTTGAAGGTTTTATAGTACGCAACACTGGGGTTGGCCTACAGTAAAACTACATGTCTGTTATTGACTACATCTTACTATAACTGTTTTACAATGGTTCTTAATCTGCAAATTATACTTTTATATGTTGGAATAAAAAAAAAAAAATCCACAGAAATGACGAATTCAGTTTTTAGTTACTGTATTCCAAGATAATTTTAGCATAATTTCCAGAAATCCCCCGCTTTTCAATTATACTCTATAGACCTATAATTTGTGATACAGATGAAACGTATACACTTGTCAAATAAAACATAATTCGTTAGTAGAAAATTTGGTTAAATACACTAATCATCCAGTTATATTTATTTGTTGCAAAAGTTATTACAATCTAATTAAAATTAGCTCCACTATTACATGTGGTATTACTGGTAGACCCAGTAGAGCTAATTTTAATCAGATTGAAATTATTACTGGTTTTCATTAGTGTATCATACTGGAGTTTTTTCAACTGAGTGTAGCAATTTGGGCATGAGCGTAGCAGCATAGCAAATGTCGACTAAGCATAGCAAACTACACCCAAAGCGTAGCAGTTGGCAGCTCTGAGCAGACATCAGAAATAAGTCGAGAATGATTGTTCACTTAGCAGGCATCGGATATACGCTGAGAACAATTGTTCACTTAGCAGGCATCGGAATAATTCATATTTGAATAGGTAAGTATTATTTTTGTGGTTGTTTCTAATTTTTATGAAATTTTAGATCAGTTAATCTCGATTAAAATTAGGCAAAAAATTTAAAAAGTTGCATTTACTCACAGACATTTGTGTCCAGATGATCCAGAAAATCCATTTAGGGGGGACCCCAATGACATAAGGCAGAATGCCAAGGGAACTTTGGGGGGAGGTTTGGAGAGGGATCGTAAATAACATTAAAATTAATATATAATAAAATTATAACTCACAAAATTTAGGGAAAGCCCGAGCCCCTGGGGCCACCCCCCCCCCCTAGATCCACGTCTAGGTTCTCACCAACTGGGTGTGTTAGAGACCTCTGTACATGATCTCACAGGGTAAGTGTGATCTGTTTGCAGCTTACCTCCCACAGCACCTTCTCGTCGGGCACAGGGAAGCGGTGAATGGTGGACCCGGGGTAGATCTGCTGCCGGGACTTGAAGTGCGACTCGATCCTCTTCTCTCGGAGCATCTGAACGAGCCTCTTCTCTTCCAGGGCCTGTTTCTCCTTCTCCTGCTGGTCTGGATAGTCGAAGAAGAAAGGAAGGTTTTATTTCACGACGCACTCAACACAGTTTATTTACGGTTATATGTAGGGAAGAAGGAAATGTTTTATTTAACGATGCACTCAACACATTTTATTTACGGTTACATGGAAGGAAGGAAATGTTTTATTTCACGACGCACTCAACACAGTTTATTTACGGTTATATGTAGGAAAGAAGGAAATGTTTTATTTAACGATGAACTCAACACATTTTATTTACGGTTATATGGCGTCGGACATATGGTTAAAGACCACACAGATATTGAGAGAGAAAATCCGCTGTCACCACTTCATGGGCTATTTTTTTTGATTGGCAGCAAGAGATCTTTTATATGCACTATCAAAGGCTGTGGTATGTACTACCCTGTCTGTGGGATGGTGCATATAAAAGATCCCTTGTTGCTAATCGATAAGAGTAGCCCATGAAATGGCGACAGCGGGTTTCCTCCCTCAGTATCTGTGTGGTCCTTAACCATATCTCTGATGCCATATAACCATAAATAAAATGTGTTGAGTGTGATGTTAAATTATAACATTTCCTTCCTTCCTTCAACCATATGATAAATTTATCATGGACTTTGGATGGCAAACATTTGGTAATTTTGACATATTGTCTTAAGAGAGGAAACCAGCTATATTTGATTACGATCAGGTCAGGTCAGGTCAGGTCAGGTCAGGTCATATGTTTTAACGTGCCCATTCAGGACAAGCTGTTGTAGCACACGGCCGTCATGGGTGCAGGTGTCCACTTTCACCAGCTCCTCTGTCCAGGACAGGAAAAGGTTTGGGCATAGGCACTCAAAGGCAGTTTCTTTTATAATCTTTCTTTAGACAGAAAATGACAGGATTTATTGTTTCCATGGATTAGTAGCAAGCAGGGCCGGACGTAGCCCAGTGATAAAGCGTTCACTTGATGCACAGTTGGTCTAGGATCGATTCCCGTCGGTGGACCCATTGGGCTATTTCTCGTTCTAGCCAGTGCTCCACAACTGGTGTAATAAAGGCCGTGGTATGTACTATCCTGTCTGTGGGATGGTGCATATAAAAGATCCCTTACTGCTAATCGAAAAGAGTAGCTCATGAAGTGGCGACAGCAAGTTTCCTCTCTCAATATCTGTGTGGTCCTTAACCATATGTCTGATGCTATATAACCGTAAATAAAATGTGTCGAGTGGTGCGTCATTAAATAAAACATTTCTTTCTTTCTTTAGTAGCAAGGGATCTTTTAAAACATCTCTTGGTACTAATTTTTCCATTAGTAGCATGGATTCGTTTATATGTACCATCCCACACAGGATAGCACATACCACAGCAATGATATACCAGTCATGCATGGTGCACTGGCTGGAATGAGAAATACCTGAGTAGGGAGAATTGTGTTAATACAGGGCTTCTAGAATTTTTACAAAATCCACTAGACATGGGATCAGTGATTAAAAAAATTTACTAGCCATACTTTATTTTATACCATTTTACTAATATGTTACCTAAAGAGGGAGATGGAGATTAAAAACATTAGGATTGGGGGGTTGGGGTTGGGGGTGGGGGCAGGACATTCATATTTACTAAATAGATTTAAATGTAGCATTTAACAACTTTTTTTCACTAGTCGTCGGGCATGGCAATAGTTGTTATTTACTAGCCCAACACTGAATATCACTAGCCATGGGAGTGGGGCTACCATAATCTAGAAGCCCTGTCGGGCATGGCAATAGTAGTTATTTACTAGCCCAACATTGAATATCACTAGCCATGGGAGTGGGGCTACCATAATCTAGAAGCCCTGTCTGGCATGGCAATAGTAGTTATTTACTAGCCCAACATTGAATATCACTAGCCATAGGAGTGGGGCTACCATAATCTAGAACCCCTGTCTGGCATGGCAATTGTAATTTACTAGCCCAACATTGAATATCACTAGCCATGGGAGTGGGGCTACCATAATCTAGAAGCCCTGTCTGGCATGGCAACTGTAATTTACTAGCCCAACATTGAATATCACTAGCCATGGGAGTGGGGCTACCATAATCTAGAAGCCCTGTCTGGCATGGCAACTGTAATTTACTAGCCCAACATTGAATATCACTAGCCATGGGAGTGGGGCTACCATAATCTAGAAGCCCTGTCTGGCATGGCAACTGTAATTTACTAGCCCAACATTGAATATCACTAGCCATGGGAGTGGGGCTACCATAATCTAGAAGCCCTGTCTGGCATGGCAACTGTAATTTACTAGCCCAACACTGAATATCACTAGCCATGGGAGTAGGGCTACCATAATCTAGAAGCCCTGTAATAGGTAAGAACTATGTTACCTTTGTTGCGTTGTTTCTGCAGGTCAGGTAACATGGGTGGCTTGGTTCCCAGCTGACTGTCCGACAAGGACTGCATTATCCAGTTGAGGGCTTTGTACGTGTGCATCATCTGAAAAACAACCAGCATATAGATATAAGGAAGGAAATGTTTTATTTAACGACGCACTTAACAAATGCTATTTACGGTTATATGGAAGGAAGGAAGGAAATGTTTTATTTAACGACGCACTTAACAAATGCTATTTACGGTTATATGGAAGGAAGGAAGGAAATGTTTTATTTAACGACGCACTTAACAAATGCTATTTACGGTTATATGGAAGGAAGGAAGGAAATGTTTTATTTAACGACGCACTTAACAAATGCTATTTACGGTTATATGGAAGGAAGGAAGGAAATGTTTTATTTAACGACGCACTTAACAAATGCTATTTACGGTTATATGGAAGGAAGGAAGGAAATGTTTTATTTAACGACGCACTTAACAACTGCTATTTACGGTTATATGGAAGGAAGGAAGGAAATGTTTTATTTAACGACACACTAAACCATTTCAAAAAATTGTAAATGTAACCAGGAGATGACAAATCAAATCACACAGAGCTAGGACTGGGGAAGCCACATTATGTCATGAAATTACTTCTCAAAATGAATGAAAGAAAGAAATGTTTTATTTAACGATGCACTCGACACATGTTATTTATGGTTATATGGTGTCAGATATATGGTTCAGGACCACACAGATATTGAGAGACGAAACCCGGTTGTTGCCATTTCATGGGCTACTCTTTTTCGATTAGCAGCAAGGGATCTTTTATATGCCCCATCCCACAGACAGGGTAATACATACCACATCCTTTGATATGCCAGTCATGGTGCACTGGCTGGAACGAGAAATAGCCCAATGTGCCCATCAATGGGGATTGATTCCAAACCGACTGCGCGTCAAGCGAGCGCTTTACTACTGGGCTACGTCCCGCCCCTGCATATAGATATATTTAACCTTCTGGGGGTGATACGATATATACTGCATGTACTGGCAATGTTAATTCTTACTTCAACAAAAAACAACAGGCATATATCTGCCTATGTGTATTGAGGAGCTCTGCTATTTAATTTTTCAGTTTCGTCAGTGGTAGATACTGTATACCTTCGGCTATATCAGTAAACTTTGGTTCACCAAAAAATTATTTTATAACTTGGGGGGGGGGGGGGGGGGGGGGGGGGGGGGGGGTCGACTTATAACAGGGTGAAAACATTTCACCCAAAAATATTACTGTTTTGGGATAATTTTACAAGTTTTGTTATTGAATTATGCCCTGTATTTACATTCAAATATGTTAATTTGAAACATTTATTTTTTATATAACTAATTTTTTTGGCATTAGACCGGTTTTGGTATGGGCAAAAGGAGTGCAATCTCACTCACATGCCAAGACAGCAGTCCACTTAGTTAAAAATAACAACCATCCCTAATAGCAAAAGTTTAAGCAATACTAACTACCTGTTTCCCGAGTTTATTCTGAAATCTGGTCACTGGCATTAATCATTGTTCAAACAATCTTTTGTTGATGAATAACTTCATGAATATTAATGAGCTTTCCCTAAAAATAACTTATATTGGTCTCTCCAGTTCACTAGGGCTAACGGGACACATGTTATTTGGTACGAAAACCAGTGTACACTCCAAAACAGAGTTATCCTCCTTACATATATTAATATGGTGGCAAGACATGTGATTAACTGATATGGTACTTTCAGTTTTATCCTAATGATCTGTTGATAAATAAAGTTGTTGTCTGTGTACAGAACCACGCTGTACAGTGCCAATGCGGTAACAGTCAAACAACTTTCACTATCTACTAAGGGAATATTTTGTTTTGATGCTATGTGGTTTGATTATAATATTGCGATGTAGGCCTACAAAACGGGGAAAACCCAAGTTTGTAAAATAATTCTCTTTTGTTCAAATATCGTATATATGAGCCATTTATTGTTCTCATGTCCTGAAATAAGAAATACTTCAATATTTATAAGTTGTTTTTCATGGGTCGACTTATAAACAGGTCAATAAAAAATGTACATTTTCATGGCTTGAAATTAGAGGCTCGACTTAATTATAGCCGAGATCGACTTCATTTTCCCGTAAGAATACTTATACTATGTTTCAGAACTATAACGGTTTGTTATTACCTGGTCTTCGAGCACCCCGAGTCTTCTATCAACTACAGGAGATATTTTCAGTTATTACCTGGTCTTCGAGCGCCCCGAGTCTTCTATCAACTACAGGAGATATTTTCAGTTATTACCTGGTCTTCGAGCGCCCCGAGTCTTCTATCAACTACAGGAGATATGTTCATCATCCCCGACTGTCGTGACATGGACAGGCTCTGACCGTTGCTCTGTATCTCCTGTAGTTCATCAATCTTCACCATCACATTGTCCAGTCTGCAGAAACAGAGAAACACTTAAAGTGACAGACATTAGTTTTTAAACACTATGGCATATGTCTCACTATTAAAGTGACAGACCCTAGTTTTTAAACACTACGACGTATTGTTCACTGTTAAAGTGACGGACCCTAGTTTTTAAACACTGTGGCGTATGTCTCACTGTTAAAGTGACGGACCCTAGTTTTTAAACACTGTGACGTATGTCTCACTGTTAAAGTGACAGACGCTAGTTTTTAAACACTACGACGTATTGTTCACTGTTAAAGTGACGGACCCTAGTTTTTAAACACTGTGGCGTATGTCTCACTGTTAAAGTGACGGACCCTAGTTTTTAAATACTACGGAGACCCTAGTTTTTTAATACTACGGCATATTAATGTCTCACTATTAAAGTAACAGACCCTAGTTTTTAAATACTACGGCATATTAATGTCTCACTATTAAAGTAACAGACCCTAATTTTTAAATACTACGGCATATTAATGTCTCACTATTAAAGTAACAGACCCTAGTTTTTAAATACTACGGCATATTAATGTCTCACTATTAAAGTAACAGACCCTAGTTTTTAAATACTACAGCATATTAATGTCTCACTATTAAAGTAACAGACCTTAGTTTTTAAATACTACGGCATATTAATGTCTCACTATTAAAGTAACAGACCCTAGTTTTTTAATACTACGGCGTATTAATGTCTCACTATTAAAGTAACAGACCCTAGTTTTTAAACACTGATGTATTTTTCACTATTAAAGCGACAGACCCTAGTTTTTAAACACTGATGTATTTTTCACTATTAAAGCGACAGACCCTAGTTTTTAAATACTACGGCATATTAATGTCTCACTATTAAAGTAACAGACCCTAGTTTTTAAATACTATGGCATATTAATGTCTCACTATTAAAGTAACAGACCCTAGTTTTTAAATACTACGGCATATTAATGTCTCACTATTAAAGTAACAGACCCTAGTTTTTAAATACTACGGCATATTAATGTCTCACTATTAAAGTAACAGACCCTAGTTTTTAAATACTACGGCATATTAATGTCTCACTATTAAAGTAACAGACCCTAGTTTTTTAATACTACAGCGTATTAATGTCTCACTATTAAAGTAACAGACCCTAGTTTTTAAACACTGATTTATTTTTCACTATTAAAGCGACAGACCCTAGTTTTTAAACACTACGACGTATGTTTCACTATTAAAATGACACCCTAGTTTAAAGTAACAGACCCTAGTTTTTAAATACTACGGCGTATTAATGTCTCACTATTAAAGCGACAGACCCTAGTTTTTAAACACTACGACGTATGTTTCACTATTAAAACGACACCCTAGTTTAAAGTAACAGACCCTAGTTTTTAAATACTACGGCGTATTAATGTCTCACTATTAAAGTGACAGACCCTAGTTTTTAAACACTACGACGTATGTTTCACTATTAAAACGACAGACCCTAGTTTTTAAACACTACAGCGTATTTTTCACTACTGGAGCAGTTTCTTGAACTGAAATCCAGTTCTGTATATCCAAAGTGTTTCTGGTCATCATGGCGTTTCTTATACCCTGAAATCCATTTTTAACATTCACAAACTTCTGCAAAGTAATGGTTATGGAAACGAGCTCCAGTCCATTTTTAACATTCACAAACTTCTGCAAAGTAATGGTTATGGAAACGAGCTCCAGTCCATTTTTAACATTCACAAACTTCTGCAAAGTAATGGTTATGGAAACGAGCTCCAGTCCATTTTTAACATTCACAAACTTCTGCAAAGTAATGGTTATGGAAACGAGCTCCAGTCCATTTTTAAAGGTATTTTCTCATTACAACATCACAGAGACTTTATTCACTTGATTGACCAAATCTGGGTCTGTGTTTAGACTCAAGACTCAAATTATTGAAGACGTCAACCGCATACAATTTGTATGGCGTTGTCATGGCTTTAGACTTTCAGACTCTATTGTAGTCTTAAGTCTAGACTTTAAAAAGTTTTATAAGCAACAGGCCAGGTGTCTATTTTCATAGGCTGAAACTAGGGTCTGTGCCTTTATAGGTCCTTGTCGTTTTTAGGGGTCCCGACACACCAAATGCATCAATGTATCATGATACAACTGGTGACGATACAATACCCTTGCTTGCATGTGAATCAATTCCTATTTTGACCATGTATCGATTCCTATTTTAATTTTGTACAGATTTTTACCAACACCAATTCCTATTTACTGACAAGTTATTTCCGAAAAGGAAAAACAGTGAAGTTACTTCCTCAAAGGAAAGCTTACAGAATTAATGTTTTGCTACTTTGAGCTGTGTTGGGAAAGGAAAAGAATCAATCACTGCTGTGAGGTTTTGGTAAACCACGGCCCTCACATTTTATCCCTTAGGTTGGAACTGCCATATCTATACCTCAGAATGGTGTAATAGGTTCTATTATTTCACCTTAGCATACACACTCTCTACCTGGAGATGGACATCTTGGCTTGGTGCTCCACAATCTGGTACTCACCTGGAGATGGACATCTTCACTTGGTGCTCCACAATCTGGTACTCACTTGGTGCTCCACACTCTGGTACTCACCTGGAGATGGACATCTTCACTTGGTGGTGCTCCACACTCTGGTACTCACCTGGAGATGGACATCTTCACCTGGTGCTCCACACTCTGGTACTCACCTGGAGATGGACATCTTCACCTGGTGCTCCACACTCTGGTACTCACCTGGAGATGGACATCTTCACTTGGTGCTCCACACTCTGGTACTCACCTGGAGATGGACATCTTCACTTGGTGGTGCTCCACACTCTGGTACTCACCTGGAGATGGACATCTTCACCTGGTGCTCCACACTCTGGTACTCACCTGGAGATGGACATCTTCACCTGGTGCTCCACACTCTGGTACTCACCTGGAGATGGACATCTTCACTTGGTGGTGCTCCACACTCTGGTACTCACCTGGAGATGGACATCTTCACTTGGTGGTGCTCCACACTCTGGTACTCACCTGGAGATGGACATCTTCACCTGGTGCTCCACACTCTGGTACTCACCTGGAGATGGACATCTTCACTTGGTGCTCCACACTCTGGTACTCACCTGGAGAATGGACATCTTCACTTGGTGGTGCTCCACACTCTGGTACTCACCTGGAGATGGACATCTTCACCTGGTGCTCCACACTCTGGTACTCACCTGGAGATGGACATCTTCACTTGGTGCTCCACACTCTGGTACTCACCTGGAGATGGACATCTTCACTTGGTGGTGCTCCACACTCTGGTACTCACCTGGAGATGGACATCTTCACTTGGTGGTGCTCCACACTCTGGTACTCACCTGGAGATGGACATCTTCACCTGGTGCTCCACACTCTGGTACTCACCTGGAGATGGACATCTTCACCTGCTGCTCCACACTCTGGTACTCACCTGGAGATGGACATCTTCACCTGGTGCTCCACACTCTGGTACTCACCTGGAGATGGACATCTTCACCTGGTGCTCCACACTCTGGTACTCACCTGGAGATGGACATCTTCACTTGGTGCTCCACACTCTGGTACTCACCTGGAGATGGACATCTTCACTTGGTGGTGCTCCACACTCTGGTACTCACCTGGAGATGGACATCTTCACCTGGTGCTCCACACTCTGGTACTCACCTGGAGATGGACATCTTCACCTGGTGCTCCACACTCTGGTACTCACCTGGAGATGGACATCTTCACCTGCTGCTCCACACTCTGGTACTCACCTGGAGATGGACATCTTCACCTGGTGCTCCACACTCTGGTACTCACCTGGAGATGGACATCTTCACTTGGTGCTTCACACTCTGTTACTCACCTGGAGATGGACATCTTCACTTGGTGCTCCACACTCTGGTACTCACCTGGAGATGGACATCTTCACCTGGTGCTCCACACTCTGGTACTCACCTGGAGATGGACATCTTCACTTGGTGGTGCTCCACACTCTGGTACTCACCTGGAGATGGACATCTTCACCTGGTGCTCCACACTCTGGTACTCACCTGGAGATGGACATCTTCACTTGGTGGTGCTCCACACTCTGGTACTCACCTGGAGATGGACATCTTCACCTGGTGCTCCACACTCTGTTACTCACCTGGAGATGGACATCTCCACCTGGTGTTCCACACTCTGGTACTCACCTGGAGATGGACATCTTCACCTGGTGCACCACACTCTGGTACTCACCTGGAGATGGACATCTTCACTTGGTGGTGCTCCACACTCTGGTACTGACCTGGAGATGGACATCTTCACTTGGTGGTGCTCCACACTCTGGTACTCACCTGGAGATGGACATCTTCACCTGGTGCTCCACACTCTGGTACTCACCTGGAGATGGACATCTTCACTTGGTGGTGCTCCACACTCTGGTACTCACCTGGAGATGGACATCTTCACCTGGTGCTCCACACTCTGGTACTCACCTGGAGATGGACATCTTCACCTGGTGCTCCACACTCTGGTACTCACCTGGAGAATGGACATCTTCACTTGGTGGTGCTCCACACTCTGGTACTCACCTGGAGATGGACATCTTCACTTGGTGCTTCACACTCTGGTACTCACCTGGAGATGGACATCTCCACCTGGTGCTCCACACTCTGGTACTCACCTGGAGAATGGACATCTCCACCTGGTGCTCCACACTCTGGTACTCACCTGGAGATGGACATCTTCACCTGGTGCTCCACACTCTGGTACTCACCTGGAGATGGACATCTCCACCTGGTGCTCCACACTCTGGTACTCACCTGGAGATGGACATCTCCACCTGGTGCTCCACACTCTGGTACTCACCTGGAGATGGACATCTTCACTTGGTGCTCCACACTCTGGTACTCAGCCTGCTCCTCATTGCTGCGGTAGTTGTCGGCGATCACGTTCTCCCACTGCACGAGTTGCTTCTCCTCCAACTTGTTGTCAAACTTCTTCCCTGATAGTCGAAAAAACAGTCAACTAATAAGCGTGTAATAATAATGCAAAGTAAAATTATATACACCACAAAATTAATTAAGGGCCAGTACATAGACTAATGTTTTGCTCCTGTCACATTATTTTAGCACAAAATTAATAACGGTAAACTACTTTTTAACATAAAATGAAGGAATAGGCTATAAAAGGTAAAAATTACACATTTTAAGTAAATATTTCAGGAATTAATACATGTACATGTAGTACGCATTTATCAAGTTATTTTACAGCTGATTTAAATTGGCAGAGTTTGAAAGTACAACATCAAAGTATATACAATGAAACTCCTCTAAACCGGACACCCTAGGGACCAAGACAAATGTCCGGTTTTAAGAGGGATCCTGTTTACAGAGGTTAAGTTCTGTCCTGGTTTTTAAAAAGGGGACTCTGTGAAACGTCCGATTTTGAGGGAATTCCGGTTTACAGAGGGTCCGGTCTTGAGCGGTTTCACTGTATTTGTATCTAAATAAATCATGTTACGTATATTTTAGCTGTAACTGAAAACATAGTGAAAATAAATCAATCAGGTTATGTGACAATTAAGCTAAGCGACAGACTACTGTAACAGTAGTAGCAGTTTATCCTTTTGCTATAAACAGTCACAATAATTATTAATATAAAAACTAGCTACTGAATAAATACAGAATAACTAGTTAATGACGTTCGATATCTGCTTTATCATGTGCAGGTAAGAATGGGAAATTTCACGAGGCTCTGCCAAGCGGAATTTCTCATTTGGCCTGAACAGGATAAGGCAGATATCCGACGTCATTAACTAGTTATTATTTATTATCCTGCAAACCATTAAAAAATAAGGGGAAAAGCTATTATTTCTGTTATTTCAGCCACACTGTATGATGACCTATGTCAAAAGTCATAACCTGCTAGTAGCATTAGGATATTACTTTTCTTTATCCGTCATCATATTCTGTAGTGTTTTCCCTAGCTTGTTCTAGCATGGTGCGGCACCATGCCTCAATAGTCTAGCACCATCTTGCCTTAATCAGTGCCATGCTGCCCTGTGTCTGAACAAGCCTTTTTCAGTAATTAATTCTAAAATTGCCACACCCAAATATTTATTATTAATTCATAAAATATGCCTTTTATATCTTTTGCCATTCATTTATTAAAGCAAGCACATAAATTACATTGATGTTTATTTCAATTAATTTTGTGTATTTTTAATGAAAAACAAGTGCCCCGAAAATGGTGAAAATGCCCCAAAAGTGTTTGGTCTATAGAACTGGTGGTTGCAGGATAAAAGATTATTTCCTGCCAAATGTTATGTCCAATTTTCTTTGAAAGTCGTTGTCCCCAAGTTTCAACCCATGAAAATTAACACTCAGTTTGAATGATCACCTGTAAACATTTGGATAAAGTTACAACGTACGGAGTGAAACAAGAGTCTGTGATGTTGAAACAGTGAAATACCCTTAAAGAGTAGACTTATAGAGCTTATATTCATAAACCTTACTTCTCAGAGGTTTATGTATGCATGTGCATTTTTTAAAAATATGAAACCAATTTTTTTGTGGTATTATAAAACACATGGATGACCGGAAACACTTCGGATATAGAGAAATGGATAGTCGAAACAACAAAATCTAATTAATATATCTGATTTTCAGCTATTAAACACAGCTCTAATAGTGAAAAATATGCTGTAGTGTTTAAAAACTAGGGTGTGTCCCTTTAACTACTAAACTGAATACAGCAACGTACAACACAAAGGATGCAGAACTACATATTGGCTAATTGGGTGTCACAAATGGTTCATATATTTTCATATACTTACCATTTGTGACACCCAATAGCTGATATGTATTTTTGTGCTGGGGTGTTGTTAAACATTCATTCATTCAACAAGAGACGGCTAGCAATTTTTTTTTTAAATTGGGAAAAAAAAGCCATTCTACAAGGGAGGTAACTCACGTAGATCACTGGACTGCTCTGTGAGTAAACAGCAGCACCTACAGATGGTATACTTGAAGAACTGCCACAGGTGGGTGAATATAATGAAGGGGGGAGGAAGCGGTGGGCGGGAGTGGTACTCCACGACCAGCAGGAAGCGATGGTAGTTCCAGTAGTCGTTCGTCTTGTCCTGGATCTTCTGGAACGTGTAACTGGGAACCAAAACGGAAACAAAACGGTGCAACAACAAAAACGTAAAGAAACAAAAGTAATAAACAACACAAGAACAGATAAGGAACATGAAACTAAGTACTACAAGCAGACCTGTGAATTTAATCCTGTGAGAACAATCTTTTTCGTTTCCGTTTTGCTCAAGCACATATCTAAGGTTGATGATAGTCACTTTTCGCACCCTTGTTTTGGCTTCGTGCACAATAAATATAACATATCTTACCATAATTTCACTTGAAATCCGTATTTCGTAAAAGTACAATTTTTTAATCACAAGATTTTCTTGAAACACATTCATGTGCATTAGTAATGTTCAAACAAAAACAATTCAATAGCAATTTTGCATTGTAATTTTTCCAGCATTCTTAAATGTAGTCATTGGTATATATTAAAAAAAAATCTTTAACAGCACCACTAGTCTAAGAGTTGTTTTATATGCAGATAAGAACTAGACAAAATGATTGAAAAAAAAAAAAAAAATCCTTATTCGACCAAATGTTTGAATAATTTCACACCATTATTATGTTAAAGCCTTCTTAACATTTATTTATACCAAGATGCTACATGTATGAAAGGGGAGGAACTTACAAATCACAGAAAATTATATAATTAATCTACATTGTAACATACAAAAATAACAAAACATAAAACTACCAAAAACAAAAACAGAAACGAAAACCACCCTAGAAACGTATCTACATATACAAAGTGTTATGTGCCAATGACGACAACAAAGTCAACACAAGAATTAAGTGAGGATTTTACAACACCTAGCTAACAGCCAGCTATACAGACCGGTGCACTCTAACACCCTCACTTACGAAACTTGGGGTTTCTAAATTTGTTTCTATGACAACAACTGTCAAAGATGATTTTAATGTGCTCCAGGATAATCACAGGGGGAGGTAATGCTGGGCGGCTGCAGTATTCTAATATAACGTGCAGGCGGACAAACTTCCAGATACTATCGGTATTCTGCTGCATCTGTTCGAACACGTAACTGAAATTTTGAGATATTAGATAATTATGAATCATTTTATTCTGAAAAAAAAGAAACCCACAAATGATATGAAGATTATAAAGAGTGTTCTCTTTCAAGAAGTAATTCTTTACTAAACAACTTACAGTAATTATGTGAGTGGAAATTTAGACCTATAAATCTAACAGTTTAATGCAGACCTATAACTAAAATTGTAATGGAAACCTACATGTATAAGAGTAATATAAATTTCATATAAAGGTGTAACACATACATGTAGGTCAAAAGTAAATGTGAAAATTTCATGTGCTTGAGCTTGAACTTTTTTAACATGCCCCATATACCACTAAGGTTTCAGGCATGTCCATCCCAGGTCCTGTCTCTGGATAGCCAGGGACTTCACCCGGGACAGAACATTAAGAGGAGAATTTAGAATATATAGAAGTAATATTACTTCAAAAAATGACAATGGGGACATTACTAATTTAAGTGAGCATGCCTAATATACTCTTCAAAAAAAGAAACGCAAAAGGGTACAAATGGGTTATAACTCCGATTTTATGTTTCCTACTGGTTCATGCTTTGTGAATATAAGGTCATTGCATGTCCCAAACACATTCCCACGGTTACATTCGATAAAACGCAGCTACTGTACAATAAAGTTCCAAAATGTGAATATTCGCAAAAACGCAGCCACATGCAAACCATGTCACCACTGCACGTGCGTTGTCTGCACATGCAACATGAACACCGACAGTATAAAAGTGCAGGGTGTTCGCTTGCCTGGCCTCTGTATCTGACCGACAGTTGACAATCCAGGACATGCCACGTCTCAGTGAACCGCAGAGAAACAATGCCATCGGCCGACTAGACGCAGGCGAATCCAGAACGGCCGTTGCCAGGGCATTCCATGTGTCCCCAAACACCATCTCCAGACTGTGGGACCGTTACCAGCAACATGGATCAACACGTGACCTCCCTAGATCCGGTCGACCACGGGTCCGCTACATCCGGGTACGCCACCTTCGGGAATGATTGACTACTGCCACCTCCACAGCCGCAGCAATATCAGGTTTGCGCAGGATATCCGACCAGACCGTACGGAACTGCCTACGTGAGGTAGGAATTCGTGCCAGACGTCCAGTTCGAGGTGTCATCTTAACACCACAACACCGTCGACTCCGACTGCAGTGGTGCCAGATTCATCGACAATGGCCTCAACTGCGATGGAGACAGGTGTGGTTCAGTGACGAGTCCCGATTTCTGCTCCGACGTCATGATGGAAGATGTCGCGTGTATAGGCGTCGTGGTGAACGTTATGCGGCAAACTGCGTGCAGGAAGTGGACAGATTCAGCGGGGGTAGTGTCATGGTGTGGGCAGCCATCTCACACACTGGCAGAACTGACCTGGTCCACGTGCAGGGCAACCTGAATGCACAGGGCTACATTGACCAGATCCTCCGGCCACACATCGTTCCAGTTATGGCCAACGCCAACGCAGTGTTCCAACATGACAACGCCAGGCCTCACACAGCACGTCTCACAACGGCTTTCCTACAGAACAACAACATTAATGTCCTTCCTTGGCCATCGATATCACCGGATTTGAACCCAATTGAGCATCTATGGGACGAGTTGGACCGACGCCTCCGACAGCGACAACCACAGCCCCAGACCCTGCCCGAGCTGGCAGCAGCCTTGCAGGCCGAGTGGGCCACCATCCCCCGGGACGTCATCCGTACTCTGGTTGCTTCAATGGGCAGGCGGTGCCAGGCAGTTGTCAACACACGCGGAGGCCTCACCCGGTATTGACTCCAGATGACCTTGACCTTGGTGGTGTGTCCTATCACTTACTCACAATGGACTAGAGTGAATTGTGAACAATCCTGCAACATTTGGTAATTATCGGACTCACCATTCAATAATTAAATCAATTCTCCAAATGTTACGACAATGTGGTTTTGCGTTTCTTCTTTTGAAGAGTATAGTAATATAGTTGTCCTAAATTTGAACTCACTGAGAAATTTTTGTGCAATTTTTATAACAGGCTACCTAAAAATGAAATTACTTTATTTATTTATTTATTTTTACCATTATTTATTCCATGTACACCTAAAAGTAAAAGTGTAACATATAGGCCTAAATCTGAAATGTCATTGTACACCTCAATGTAGAAGTTTAACATAGGCCTAAATCTGAAATATTTATGTACACCTGAATGTAGAAGTTTAATATATATAGGCCTAAATCTGAAAAACTGATGTTTAAAATTGGCCTAAATATACTGAACCACAAAAGAAACGCGAGATTTTTAAATGTCATTTCTATATGGTAAATTATAACAATTTATTTCGGGGATGTAACTGTCAATATTACAAGACATGCTGGTTTATGACTGAGACCCAAATTGCAGGTACCCTTTCAACTTTCCATGAAACGAAACGCCAAAACGCACCTGTCTCGAAGGCCGTGGGTGGCAGTCGCAAACAATTGTCATGAAAACCGAAATGCACGTGCATCTCGTGGAGGTTATGGGTATAAAAACCAACTTGAACCGCATTCCTGGCATTCGTAATTTGCACGCATCAGGTATGACCCGATTGTCAGCAGCGCAGAGAGAACAAGCTATCGGCCGATTGCAAGCCGGGCAGCGTGCCCTGGTTGTTGCTAATGCTTACAATGTCCATGTCAGCACCATCCATCGTCTACAGCAGCGGTACATCAACACCAACAGCACTGCAGACAGTCACCGCAGCGGGCGCCCCCGGGTGACCACGCCCAGGCAGGACCGCTACATCAACCAGCAACACCTCCATGATCGCTTCAGAACGGCCAGCATGACAGCTTGCGCGACCATTGGCACTGAACAGCGACCCATCAGTGACGACACGGTACGACGTCGACTGGCCGCCAACAACCTGTTTTGCCGACGTCCCGCTCGAGGACCTGTCCTCACCACCCGCCACCGTCAGACACAACTACAGTGGGCTACACAGCACCAACATTGGCGGCATCAACAATGGAGGTTGATAGTCTTCTCTGACGAGAGCCGGTACTGCGTTTCCAACTCGGATGGCAGAGTGAGGGTGTGGCGTAGGAGGGGTGAACGCTACAGAGACGCATGTGTCCTGGAGAGAGACCCGTGGGGTGGCCAAAGCATCATGGTTTGGGGTGCTATAGGCCTGAATCAGAGAATTGGGCCCCATTTGTTCCAAAATGTTGGTGCAGGCAGAGGGAATGGCATCACAGCGCAGCGCTACGTTGACCAGATTCTAACACCTCACATAGTGCCCTTCTTCACGCGTCACCATAACCACGTGTTCCAGCAGGATAATGCTCGCCCCCACACGGCCAGGATCACCATGGACTTCCTGCGTCAGCACAACATCAGAACCATGCCGTGGCCGGCTCTCAGCCCTGATTTGAACCCGATTGAACACCTGTGGGATGAAATCCAGAGACGGCTTAACCAGGTGGTCCCACGGCCGACAACTCGTGTGCAACTGGAGGCAGCTTTCCTGAGGGTGTGGGCACAGGTGCCAATGGCTTTTGTGAACCGCCTCGTGCACTCCATGTACCGACGGTGTATGGCCGTTTTGAACACCCAGGGAGGACATACACGGTATTGAACATGTCACGCCCTACAATCTCGATGTGCTGGATCCCCCCACTACCTGAACACAGGCAAACGACCCAGAGACTGTGGTCAAAGTGCATCCAATAAATTGACTTTATCAGATTTTTCAAAATTTATCTTTGATATTAATAAACTGAAACATATTTTCTCAGCCACACATGTGTCGCGTTTCTTTTGCGGTTCAGTATATAAAAGTTTAATGGCATCTGAATATAAAAGATGAACATGTGCCTGAATATCAAAATGTAATGCAGACCTACATGTAAATGTAAAAACTAAATTAGCTAGACCTCACTGTAAAAACCTGATCAAGACCTAATATAAAAATGTAAAACAGGACCTACATGTAAATGCAAACTCTCAATGTAAACTAACTGTTAACATGCAGAAGTAGGTCAGGGGTGGATGCAGGAAATATTTTGTGGGGGGTGGGTAGGTGGGTGTGTGTGACTAACACGATAAGGGAACATCCCAATAAAAAAAACAAAGTTTTAAAACGGGAGCACTTGAATATTTTGTAAAAGGTCGGATCCCGTAATTCCACAAACCCCACCCCACTGAGCTACATCCCGTCTCCAAGACAAGACATCCCACTGACCTGAACTTGTCATGAGTAGATTATACATTACAATGTTTGAACACAAGACGTCCCACTGACCTGAACATGGCGATGAGTAGATTATACATTACAATGTTTGAACACAACAACACACAAGACTTCCCACTGACCTGAACATGGCGATGAGTAGATTATACATTACAATGTTTGAACACAACAACACACAAGACGTCCCACTGACCTGAACATGGCGATGAGTAGATTATACATTACAATGTTTGAACACAAGACACAAAGCTTCCCACTGACCTGAACATGGCGATGAGTAGATTATACATTACAATGTTTGAACACAACAACACACAAGACTTCCCACTGACCTGAACATTGTGATGAGTAGATTATACATTACAATGTTTGAACACAACAAAACACAAGACTTCCCACTGACCTGAACATGGCGATGAGTAGATTATACATTACAATGTTTGAACAAAGACACAAGGCTTCCCACTGACCTGAACATGGCGATGAGTAGATTATACACTACAATGTTTGAACACAACAAGACACAAGGCGTCCCACTGACCTGAACATGGCGATGAGTAGATTATACAACAATGTTTGAACACAAGGACACAAGGCGTCCCACTGACCTGAACATGGCCACACTGACCTGAACATGGCGATGAGTAGATTATACATTACAATGTTTGAACACAACAAGACACAAGGCTTCCCACTGACCTGAACATGGTGATGAGTAGATTATACATTACAATGTTTGAACACAACAAGAACACAAGACATTACAATGTTTGAACACAACAAGACTGACCTGAACATGGCGATGAGTAGATTATACATTACAATGTTTGAACACAACAAGACACAAGGCTTCCCACTGACCTGAACATGGTGATGAGTAGATTATACATTACAATGTTTGAAAACAAGATGTCCCACTGACCTGAACATGGCGATGAGTAGATTATACACTACAATGTTTGAACACAACAAGACACAAGGCTTCCCACTGACCTGAACATGGCGATGAGTAGATTATACACTACAATGTTTGAACACAACAAGACACAAGGCGTCCCACTGACCTGAACATGGCGATGAGTAGATTATACACTACAATGTTTGAACACAACAAGACACAAGGCGTCCCACTGACCTGAACATGGCGATGAGTAGATTATACACTACAATGTTTGAACACAACAAGACACAAGGCTTCCCACTGACCTGAACATGGCGATGAGTAGATTATACACTACAATGTTTGAACCTGACCTGAACATGGCGATGAGTAGATTATACACTACAATGTTTGAACACAACAAGACACAAGGCTTCCCACTGACCTGAACATTGAGTAGATTATACATGAGTAGATTATACACTACAATGTTTGAACACAACAAGACACAAGGCTCCCACTGACCTGAACATGGCGATGAGTAGATTATACACTACAATGTTTGAACACAACAAGACACAAGACGTCCCACTGACCTGAACATGGCGATGAGTAGATTATACATTACAATGTTTGAACACAACAAGACACAAGGCTTCCCACTGACCTGAACATGGCGATGAGTAGATTATACACTACAATGTTTGAACACAACAAGACACAAGGCTTCCCACTGACCTGAACATGGCGATGATTATACACTACAATGTTTGAACACAACAAGACACAAGGCGTCCCACTGTAGATTATACACTACAATGTTTGAACACAACAAGACACAAGGCTTCCCACTGACCTGAACATGGCGATGAGTAGATTATACACTACAATGTTTGAACACAACAACACACAAGGCTTCCCACTGACCTGAACATGGCGATGCGATGAGTAGATTTATACACTACAATGTTTGAACACAACAAGACACAAGGCTTCCCACTGACCTGAACATGGCGATGAGTAGATTATACATTACAATGTTTGAACACAACAAGACACAAGGCTTCCCACTGACCTGAACATGGCGATGAGTAGATTATACACTACAATGTTTGAACACAACAAGACACAAGGCTTCCCACTGACCTGAACATGGCGATGAGTAGATTATACACTACAATGTTTGAACACAACAAGACACAAGGCTTCCCACTGACCTGAACATGGCGATGAGTAGATTATACACTACAATGTTTGAACACAAGACACAAGGCTTCCCACTGACCTGAACATGGCGATGAGTAGATTATACACTACAATGTTTGAACACAACAAGACACAAGGCTTCCCACTGACCTGAACATGGCGATGAGTAGATTATACATTACAATGTTTGAACACAACAAGACACAAGGCTTCCCACTGACCTGAACATGGCGATGAGTAGATTATACACTACAATGTTTGAACACAACAAGACACAAGGCTTCCCACTGACCTGAACATGGCGATGAGTAGATTATACACTACAATGTTTGAACACAACAAGACACAAGGCGTCCCACTGACCTGAACATGGCGATGAGTAGATTATACATTACAATGTTTGAACACAACAAGACACAAGGCGTCCCACTGACCTGAACATGGCGATGAGTAGATTATACACTACAATGTTTGAACACAACAAGACACAAGGCGTCCCACTGACCTGAACATGGCGATGAGTAGATTATACACTACAATGTTTGAACACAACAAGACACAAGGCGTCCCACTGACCTGAACATGGCGATGAGTAGATTATACACTACAATGTTTGAACACGAGACGTCCCACTGACCTGAACATGGCGATGAGTAGATTATACATTACAATGTTTGAACACAACAACACACAAGGCTTCCCACTGACCTGAACATGGCGATGAGTAGATTATACACTACAATGTTTGAACACAAGACACAAGGCTTCCCACTGACCTGAACATGGCGATGAGTAGATTATACATTACAATGTTTGAACACAACACTGACAACACAAGACTTCCCACTGACCTGAACATGGCGATGAGTAGATTATACACTACAATGTTTGAACACAACAAGACACAAGGCGTCCCACTGACCTGAACATGGCGATGAGTAGATTATACACTACAATGTTTGAACACAACAAGACACAAGGCGTCCCACTGACCTGAACATGGCGATGAGTAGATTATACATTACAATGTTTGAACACAACAAGACACAAGGCTTCCCACTGACCTGAACATGGCGATGAGTAGATTATACACTACAATGTTTGAACACAACAAGACACAAGGCGTCCCACTGACCTGAACATGGCGATGAGTAGATTATACACTACAATGTTTGAACACAACAAGACACAAGGCTTCCCACTGACCTGAACATGGCGATGAGTAGATTATACATTACAATGTTTGAACACAACAAGACACAAGGCGTCCCACTGACCTGAACATGGCGATGAGTAGATTATACACTACAATGTTTGAACACAACAAGACACAAGGCTTCCCACTGACCTGAACATGGCGATGAGTAGATTATACACTACAATGTTTGAACACAACAAGACACAAGGCTTCCCACTGACCTGAACATGGCGATGAGTAGATTATACACTACAATGTTTGAACACAACAAGACACAAGGCTTCCCACTGACCTGAACATTGTCATGAGTAGATTATACATTACAATGTTTGAACACAACAACACACAAGGCTTCTCACTGATCGACCTGAAAATGGCGATGAGTAGATTATACATCAAGGGATCTGTTATATGCACCATGCCACAGACATGATAGCACATACCACAGCTTTTGATACAATAAGACACTGACCTGAACATGGCGATGAGTAGGTTGAACACCATCACACAGACATGAAAGCACATACCACAGCCTTTGATACAACAAGACACTGATCTGAATGTGGCGATGAGTAGATTATACAGTACAGTGTTTGAACACAGACATGAAAGCACATACCACAGCCTTTGATACAACAAGACACTGACCTGAATGTGGCGATGAGTAGATTATACAGTACAATGTTTGAACACAGACATGAAACCACATACCACAGCCTTTGATACAACAAGACACTGACCTGAATGTGGCGATGAGTAGATTATACAGTACAATGTTTGAACACAGACATGAAACCACATACCACAGCCTTTGATACAACAAGACACTGACCTGAACATCGCGATGAGCAGGTTTAGCAGCAGGACATTGGTGAGGAGGATATAGATGCCCATCAGGACGGGAACCAGGTACCTCCCAACCGTCGACGGACACCGCACTGCCTTGTGGTCTGCGTACAGTAGTGGGTCGCTTGTACACTCAACACCTACATGGGTTTATTAACAAACAAAGATAAAATTGGTTCTGTTAACAACACCACTAGAACACATCCATTTGTTTAGGATTAGCTAAAGGAGAATTGTTTTTAAATTTGTTTATCAATGTCTATCGGAGAAGTTAAAATTTGTTCTGTTTAGCAGCACCACTAGAACATATTCATTTGTTTAGGATTAGCAAATGCAGAATTGTTTTTAAATTTGTTTATCAATGACTATTGGAGAAGTCAAAGTTTGTTCTGTTTAACAGCACCATTAGAACACATTTATTTAATTAGCATTAGTCAATGGAAAATGTTTTTTCAATTACTTTACCAAAGGCTATTGGAGAATTTGTTTATCAATGACTATCAGAGCAGTTAAAGTTGGTTTTGTTTAATGACACCACTAGAGCATATCTGATTTATTATTCATCAGCTATTGGAGAAGTTAAAGTGATCGGTGATAAACGTGAGTGTGTTGGTTGTAAAACAAAACAGTTTCATCTGGGCAAAAAATATTTGCAATTTTATTTCATCTAGTACAACCGTGTCGAAAAAGTACTCAAATTTTGTGCGGAACTACGATAGTCATAGACACTACCCGTTATCTCAGAAATGTGCAGCTTGACCCCCAAATTTTTCTGATTCACTTTAAGGGTGATGGGTGGTAGTATTTATATACATGGTGTTTATGTCGATTGATACGCTGCAGGGCCCCGTTCCACGAAGCCATCTTAGCGCTAAGATCATCTTAAGGGCATAAGGTAGCTATGCACATACGATGATCTTAGGGCTAAGATTGTTTCGTGGAACGGGCCCCTGGTAGGAGTTTTAGCCACATGTTACTATTGTCGTCTATGGGATTTGATTTGGTGGTATACACCCTTTAAGGGTGAGGGGTGGTAGTAATTATATTTGTGGTGTTTATATTGATCGATATACTGCAGGTAGGAGTTTTAGCCACTATGTTACCATTGTCGTCTATGGGATTTGATTTGGTGGTATACACCCTGTAATTGATCTCACCATCGACGGCTTCGAGCTCGTTAAGGAACAACTCTCCGTACACAGTCCAGTAGGCCTTGCGAATCGTGTAGAACAGCAGGTAGGGGTCAAAGGGCGTGTTCGGGTAGAGGATCGCCTCGGACGCAATCGCGTACGCCAGGATAAACACCATCAGGATGATTACAAATGACAGCAGATCTTCCAGCTGCAAACACAACACATCGTCTATTAATTTGAAGAAGTAAATGTACCACCTACATGAACCTATACAACTGTGTAGTTGGTCAAACAAAATGTGACATAATTAAACAAGAATTGCATGGAATTAAATGTGTCAATTCAGTTTAATTGATAGTTGCATCCATAAGATATTCATCTCAATACATATTTTTTTAAATATTAATAAAAACACAACAATTTAACTTTTTTTTTATTAAATAACAAAAATTACAATAATTTTTTTAATGAATCAAGTTTGATTGATCAAGGACTTAATCAAGAAATGGAGATAAATGTGAAACTTTACGATTGCATGAGCTAAATTTTTGCAAAAGTTGATAAAATCATTACATCTGCCATTGGGAAATTAATACCTAATGTACATGTATAGGCCTACATCTTATCGTTTCACTCCTTGAAGGCGAGACAGTAAAACTAATTAAGTAGATATGTCATTTGCTTGTGAAATACACTTTCCCAGAATCTTCAATACACAGATCAACTCTGTTTAACAAATGTAGGCCTAATTCCATTTTGTTTTTATTATTATTTTAATTTAATTTAATTAATTTTATTGATTAACAATTCTAAGAGTTCTCCTTAGTTCAAGGACTGCAACTCTGTCAAAAATGAGTGAATTACCCTGAAAGTCACACTTGATCTGTAACAGTACATGATAAAGCTATATACAAACTTTCAGCTCAATATCTTAAGGTATTGTGAAAAAAACCCAGTCTGGAAAACAATATGTGCGACAGACAGACTGAAAGACCGAGACACAAGAAGAGTAAAGTTTGTTTTGTTTAACAACACCACTAGAGCACATTGATTATTAATCATCGGCTATTGGATGTCAAAGATATGGTCATTTTTGAGTCATACAGAGGAAACCCGCTACATTTTTCCATTAGTAGCAAGGGATCTTTATATGCACCATCCCACAGACAGGATAGCACATACCACGGCCTTTGATATACCAGTCGTGGTGCACTGGCTGTGACGAGAAATAGCACTGGAATAGAGATGAAATCTATAGTCCCTTCTAGTTGAACTGGTAGGGGACTACTAATAAAACTCTTACCATTCTTCGGATCATGACAAGCTTCGGTCCCAGCTGCTTGTTGACAGAAAATATATGTAAAATACGCAGGAAGAACGACACGAGATTCAAGGCCAGGATCACTCGGGCTGCCTCTAGGAAATTGTCACCCGGGATGAATCGCAGAATCATTCCGACCGTGAAGAGAACGAGAGTGATGACATCGAGAATATTCCAGGAGTCGGTGAAGTACGATGCAATCTTGGACCGCAGCGAGGTCGCGGTCCCCATGAAGACTTGACGGATCTCCTCGACGAATATCGTGAACACCCAGCCAATGAGCACGCCCTCGTAGATGGAGAATGCGCTGCGGAACTGGACCAGCAGAATGTAACTGTACAGCATCAGAAACAGGAGGTACGAGATCTGAAAATACAAGAATTTTTTTTATAATGAATTTAAATATGATGGAGAAAATATTGGATTGTTTTCTCTTTGCATGATTACGTAACCTGACCTCAAGGGAAACAGGAGGTATAGCTAGGAGATCTGAAAGAACAAGGAAAAATGTCAGGAAGAATTTATATATAATGGAGAAAATCTTGGATTGTTTTCTCTCTGTGATTATGTAACCTGACATATGACATACATTTTGTATCACTTCATTTAATACCCATATGGTTAAAAATATCTTGGTACTAGAACGCCAAGTGGGACATAACACTTCGACGTCATACGATGATGCCATCGATTGGTGTACTACAACCTTACAGGAATTTCAACTAAACAAGTTGAGTGATATAAATTAAGACTGATTATGGGTAATAAATAGGATGTTAAACTTAATACCATTTTTTATCATGTTTATGTCTCAGAACCACGTACCAGCTGTTTTGCCATGCTATGTATTAAACTCGTGCAATACACAATTTAATGGTAAAACAACTTGCACGTGGTTCTATTTACTATTAGCATTTATCACCATTAAGGCGATGGATGTAGCCCAGGGGTAAAGTGCTCACCTGATGCGCAATCGGTCTAGGATCGATCCCCTTCGAAGGGCCCATTGGGTTATTTCTATTTTCCAGCCAGTGCACCACAACTGGCATATCAAAGGCTGTGGTATGTACTCTCCTGTCTGTGGGATGGTGCATATAAAAAAATTCCTTGCTGCTAATCGAAAACAGTAGCCCATGAAGTGGAGACAGCAGGTTTTCTCTCTCAATATCTGTGTGGTCCTTAACCATATGTCCGACGCCATATAACCGTAAATAAAATGTGTTGAGTGCGTCGTGAAATAAAACATTTTCCTTCCTTCCTTCCTATCAGCCTTGTGAGGTGTAGATAACCCAATTCCAACCTAAGGGACAAAATGTGTTTCTTGGAAGGGCCCTCACAAATAACATTTTGTCTCTCGGGTTGGAATTGATTCTTTTTCTTTCTCACTTAATTACAATAAAACATTATAAGTTGTAGAAGCATCACAAGGGGTATATGGCTTTTTATGTACCCTCTGTGTGTTCTTTTACCCCGAGCCGAAGTCGCGGGGGTAAAATAGCACACAGAGGGTACATAAAAAGCCATATACCCCGAGAGATGCTTCTACAACGAATTTATCCTGCCGACATGTTAAACCATATAGCCAAATAATCAAAATAACGCCAGACAATAATTGTTAACAATTTATTAACGGAGCCGTACCACGTGGACGCGAACGAAACCACTTGCCAGTGACGAAAAATAGTTCCATCAATAAACAAGTTTTTAACTTCAAATGTTTGTAATACGAAATTGTTTGAAAAAGATATTAATAAAAAAAAAAAAAAAAAGTTTTTAATAATTTTTCAGAAATGTATGTAAAAAAAATAAAAATATTTAAAAACAACAACAAAAAAACAACTGTTGCTATTCGCGCAGTAATACAATAACACCACAACCGTAATTAGGTGGCCGAGTTCAACATTGCAGCTTTTAAAAGTATTGAAATAGTGTATTTTATAGTAAAAATAAAATAAATTATGTTTACTTGATTGATTATCAATGTTATTTATAATCTAATTATTGCTTTAGCATTAACTGGGGTGGCTGGAAACTGTTGAAAATTACAGACGGGGTATAAGAGAATTTAGCTCCGCCCACAGGGGTATAAGGGATTTGTCCAACGGCAAACAACCAATGAGATTAAAGAATTTTACATGAAGGCGAGATAATAAATCTTTTAAGCTAAGGATTGTTTATTCTTTACTAAGTTTATTCATATGCAGGAAAGATATAGTCCATGTTATGCAACATCATAAAAAGTTAACTTAACCACAAATATGAAGTTAAAAAGATTAATTTGTTTTTAAAACAATGATTCAACGTGAAATATCAAATTGGGGAATAAATCATCAGTTATGATGTCACTTGTAGTAACACAGAGAAGTATTTGGAAATTTTCTTGGTTAAGTTGAAAAATTAGTAATAATGTTACTAGCAAAAATCTAAAAAAAAGACATGTTTTTAAAAATTTGATTAGCAACTGTTATGATGTTTGAAAATTCATTATCAACTAGTATTTAATGTTTGGGAATTGCATGTCTAGCAATTCTGAAACTTGCATGTCGAATCAAAATACAATACAGACAAAAAAAATTTCCCTAAAACTCACTTAAAAAGTGATGAATACTCAACAATAAATAAGAAAAACCTAAAATAATAATTAAAATAGTGTAAGAAACAGAAGATATGAGATTTTGAAATACAATTAAAAATTAAAGCTAATAAAATGAAAGAAAAACAAGATTCCATAAATATCGGGATTTGTTTGTTCGTTTGTTTAACAACAACACCAGAGCACATTGATTTATTAATCATCGTTTACTGGATGTCAAACATTCATTAATTTCCATAAGTAACAAGGGATCTTTTATATGCACCGTCCCACTGACAGGATAGCACATACAACAGCATTATAAATATCTGGAGGTATTTCATCCATGATAAATTTGTATAAATGTATCAAATTTTAGTAAAAATGTCTTACAACGTTGAGGTAGAAAATGATAACTGGAGCAGTGTAGAACAATTTCAGCTTCTGCAGGGGAGTTAACTTCTGGGGTCCATGGAACTCTAGTTCTGTTTCTTTTCTGAAAAGAAATTTAATTTTGTTTTCTTTTTACTTTAAAAAAAAAGAAGTTTATTTCCATTTTTTAAAAACAAAATAAAGCTGAAATATCCATGTTATTAAAAATTAAACCAGCAAACAAAACATATCCTGTAAATCCTGGTATCACTTCACAAAGGATAACAGAGTTATCTACCCCTAATAGTTTGTATGTGTAATACAAAACTTCTGTCAAAATAACTAACTATTCTGCCATCCAATGGCAAAATCCAGTAGCTTGCCTTCTTGGTCAAAACTGTAATCATAATAAAAAATTTCAAGATACTAAGTTCTGTCCAGTTTATTTTCCGTTGAAGCACTGCAGACATAATTGTAACCATTCGCTAGTCAGTAGAATCGCCACCATTACCATGACAGAAACTATCTAAAGTAACAGATTCTTCAACAACCATATAATATTTGCTTTAAGCAGGATAAATAGAGGTTATTACCAGAGTGTTTTTCGGTATCGTCAATATCATATATTAGGAATAAAAATTGTATTATGCGAGCCTCTGGCTTATGTTTAATCTAAAAACCTGTAACACATTTGGATAAAGTTACAATTGAGTAAAACATAAGTCTGTGACTTTGAAATGGTGAAATACCCTCTAAAATAGACTAAAATTCGACTCCATAACTGCTACTTAATTCTCAGATGCACGTGCATTTTTAAAAATATGAGAATTGCATTTTGTGATATTAAAAACACCAGGAAGACCAAAAACACTTTGAATGTATGGAAATTGATAATCTAAACCATAAAATCTAAGTAAAGTATGATTTCAGTTATCAAAAATGGCTATAATAGTTTTTAAAATATACCTTAGTGTTTAAAAACTAGGGTATGTCCTTTTAATTATTCTAATTTTTAAATTAGCTATTTGGTGAATTTTTTATCAAATATATTATCTACTTTAAACAGTTTATTTCATTTCAAATTTGGCACACATCTGTATATATATATATATATATATATATTATTTTTTTGTTTAAATCAATTAAAGTACTTGAAAGAAGTGAAGAGTTCAGATGCAATAACAATAACGCCATTTTATCTAAAAACTGACTTCTATTATCATTATTCAGTTCATGGCTTTATGTTCTGATTTTTATCCTAGTTTTTTTAAATTCTGTCATTTAATATTTACTTCACTTATTTCAAATTAAGATCTCCATTTTGGACTTGATATAGAAATCATAACAAAAACTCCTCTTTTGCAGAAAATTACTAAAATGGATTTATCACTTTTTGCCCCTGAACTCTTCACATATTTTAAACAAGTGATAACAAATAATAAAAGACTTACTCATTAACCGTCGTTTCCTGCCGGTTGAGTTCTATATGTCTGGTTGAATGCGCACTTGGGGCCCTCTATAAAATTGAAATTAGAAAGAAAACCTGGTAGTTCATGACCACTTCTGACAACACATGTCAGCCATTTGAAATATTCTCTGAATGGTTACGACCGGCCTCGGTGGCGTCATGGCAGGTCATCGGTCTACAGGCTGGTAGGTGCTGGGTTCGGATCCCAGTCGAGGCATGGGATTTTCAATCCAGATACCGACTCCAAACCCTGAGTAAGTGCTCCGCAAGGCTCAATGGGTAGGTGTAAACCACTTGCACCGACCAGTGATCCATAACTGGTTCAACAAAGGCCATGGTTTGTGTTATCCTGCCTGTGGGAAGCGCAAATAAAAGATCCCTTGCTGCTAATCGGAAGAGTAGCCCATGTAGTGGCGACAAAGGGTTTCCTCTCAAAATCTGTGTGGTCCTTAACCATATGTCTGATGCCATATAACCGTAAATAAAATGTGTTGAGTGCGTCGTTAAATAAAACATTTCTTTCTTTCTGAATGGTTACATCTAAAATGGATTAAGTTATATATCACTTAATGGGAAAGAAGAGGGGAGAAAAAAGCAAATGTATCAATTTCAAAACAATTGTCTTTTTAGCAAATATATAATAAAATATATTATAATCAGCAGACTTTAATTTACATTAGGCAAATCATTGCCTAATGGGGCATTCGTATTATGCAATTAGTCGTACCGACTTGTCGCATGTCATTAAATCATACTGTGAGAATACCTAAATCGGAACGACTTTAATCTTAAAATATATATGTTGTTCCTATTTTTGTAGGGCCGACAAATAGTATGTGACAAGTCGATGCGACTAATCAAATAACGAGAACGCTCATCTAACACTGCTAAAACTGTTTCAGCTTCCATGTCATTTTATAGGTTAATTTATTTTCATAATTACATGTATATCAAATTAAGGTTAAAGAACACATTGTAAATATCTGAGCTACATGTATCTGACCATATCAAAAGTATAGTGTTAGTCATTAGTGTTTGAATTAAAAGTTTGGTACAATACCTGCAGTACATGTGTGTAGTTAGGTAAATACTGTGTTAACTGTGCATACAGCGACTGTAGTTAGATAAATGCCGTGTTAACTGTGCATACAGCGACTGTAGTTAGATAAATGCCGTGTTAACTGTGCATACAGCGACTGTAGTTAGATAAATGCCGTGTTAACTGTGCATACAGCAACTGTAGTTAGATAAATGCCGTGTTAACTGTGTTAACTGTGTTAACCGTGTTAACTGTGCATACATCAACTGTAGTTAGATAAATGCAGTGTTAACTGTGCATACATCAACTGTAGTTAGAAAAATACCGTGTTAATTGTGCATACAGCAACTGTAGCTAGCTAAATGCAGTGTTAACTGTGCATACAGCAACTGTAGCTAGCTAAATGCCATGTTAACTGTGCATACAGCAACTGTAGCTAGCTATATGCCGTGTTAACTGTGCATAAGCTACTGTGCATACAGCAACTGTAGCTAGCTATATGCCGTGTTAACTGTGCATACAGCAACTGTAGCTAGCTAAATGCCGTGTTAACTGTGCATACAGCAACTGTAGCTAGCTACATGCCGTGTTAACTGTGCATACAGCAACTGTAGCTAGCTACATGCCGCGTTAACTGTGCATACAGCAACTGTAGCTAGCTAAATGCTGCGTTAACTGTGCATACAGCAACTGTAGCTAGCTACATGCTGCGTTAACTGTGCATACAGCAACTGTAGTTAGATAAATACTGTGTTAATTGTGTATACAGCAACTGCATGTACTTGTCAATTGAAACATCTAGGGCGTAGGAAGGTGCCAAAATGGGGTAGGCACACACACACACACACACACACACACACACACATATATATATACAAAACATCACTGCTGCTAAAAGGTGGAGGGCCCCAGCTTCCTACGCTACTGAATATTGTAAATCATGTAATTAATGCGAGCAAAAGTTAAACTTTATTTTGTTTAATGACACCACTAGAGCAAATTGTTTAATTTACTCTCAGTTATTGGATGTCAAACATTTCGTAATTCAGAATCAGTCATCAGAGAAAACTTGTTACATTTTTTCTAATGCAGCAAGGGATCTTTTATGTGCACTTCCCAAAGACAGGAAAGAACATATCACAGCCTTTGACCAGTTGTGGTGCACTGGTTGGAATGAGGAAAAAACTCAATCAGTTGAATGGATCCACCAAGGTGGTTCGATCCTGCGACACAAGCACTTCATGCGAGCACTCAACCGACTGAGTTAAATCCTGCCCTTGATGCCAACAGGATACAGTAATGTGAAATTCAAGGTATTCGCACAATGCTTTGCTTAACACACTTACATATATTCAACCAGTAATTCACAAAGAAAACAATACAAAAGAGAACAACAAGAAAACAATACAAAAGAGAACAACAAGAAAACAATACAAAAGAGAACAACAAGAAAACAATACAAAAGAGAACAACAAGAAAACAATACAAGAGAACAACAAGAAAACAATACAAAAGAGAACAACAAGAAAACAATACAAAAGAGAACAACAAGAAAACAATACAAAACAGAACACCAAGAAAACAATACAAAAGAGAACAACAAGAAAACAATACAAAAGAGAACAAGAAGAAAACAAACGTCAACACGTGATGGGTATCTGTTACAATGAAAGTATTATGTTATGTCGTTAAAAAGTCATCAAGTAATGAACTCAAAACAAATGCATTTTAACAAGCAAAACAATCAGTCTATAAACTGATGTTGTTGGTCACACTTACTAGATTTACAATGTTCCCTCCATTCTGTGTTATTTGTGCGGTGCTCTGCATAAGAAGTGGCAGAAATTACTACAAACTACCAAACTGTGAAACATGTTTTACTGGAGGACATTACTACAAACTATGAAACGTGTTTGACTGGAGGAAATTACTACAAAGTAACAAACTATGAAATGTGTTTGACTGGAGGAAATTACTACAAACTATGAAACATGTATGACTGGAGGAAATTACTACAAACTATGAAACATGTATGACTGGAGGAAATTACTACAAACTATATGAAACATGTATGACTGGAGGAAATTACTAGAAACTATGAAACATGTATGACTGGAGGAAATTACTACAAACTATGAAACATGTATGACTGGAGGAAATTACAACAAACTATATGAAACATGTATGACTGGAGGAAATTACTACAAACTGTGAAACATGTATGACTGGAGGAAATTACTACAAAGTAACAAACTATGAAATGTGTTTGACTGGAGGAAATTACTACAAACTAACAAACTGTGAAATGTGTATGACTGGAGGAAATTACTACAAACTATATGAAACATGTATGACTGGAGGAAATTATTAGAAACTATGAAACATGTATGACTGGAGGAAATTACTACAAACTATGAAACATGTATGACTGGAGGAAATTACAACAAACTATATGAAACATGTATGACTGGAGGAAATTACTACAAACTGTGAAACATGTATGACTGGAGGAAATTACTACAAACTGTGGAACGTGTATGACTGGAGGAAATTACTACAAACTGTGGAACGTGTATGACTGGAGGAAATTACTACAAACTGTGAAACATGTATGACTGGAGGAAATTACTACAAACTGAAACATGTATGACTGGAGGAAATTACTACAAACTGTGAAACATGTATGTCTGGAGGAAATTACTACAAACTATATGAAACATGTATGACTGGAGGAAATTACTACAAACTGTGAAACATGTATGACTGGAGGAAATTACTACAAACTGTGGAACGTGTATGACTGGAGGAAATTACTACAAACTGTGAAACATATATGACTGGAGGAAATTACTACAAACTGAAACATGTATGACTGGAGGAAATTACTACAAACTGTGAAACATGTATGTCTGGAGGAAATTACTACAAACTATATGAAACATGTGTGACTGGAGGAAATTACTACAAACTATGAAATGTGTATGATTGGAAGAAATTACTACAAACCATGAAATATGTATGACTGGAGGAAATTACTACAAACTGTGAAACATGTATGACTGGAGGAAATTACTACAAACTGTGGAACGTGTTTCACTGGAAGAAATTACTACAAACTGTAAAACATCTATGACTGGAGGAAATTACTACAAACTGTGGAACGTGTTTGACTGGAAGAAATTACTACAAACTGTAAAACATGTATGACTGGAGGAAATTACTACAAACTGTAAAACATGCATGACTGGAGTAAATTACTACAAACTATGAAATGTGTATGACTGGAGTAAATTACTACAATTAAACTGTGAAACGTGTTTGACTGGAGGAAATTACTACAAACTGTGAAACATGTATGACTGGAGGAAATTACTACAAACTGTGGAATGTGTTTCACTGGAAGAAATGACTACAGACTGTAAAACATGTATGACTGGAGGAAATTACTACAAACTGTGGAACGTGTTTGACTGGAAGAAATTAATACAAACTGTAAAACATGTATGACTGGAGGAAATTACTAAACTGTAAAACATGCATGACTGGAGGAAATTACTACAAACTGTGAAACATGCATGACTGGAGGAAATTACTACAAACTGTGAAACATGCACGACTGGAGGAAATTACTACAAACTACCAAACTGTGAAACATGTTTGACTGGCAAAGCAAATGTGACATTATAGCATTGGAGACCTGGTCATCACCTAGGAGCAGCCAGTCGTATGTCCTGAAATTGTTAACACACATACGTGTGTAAACGAGTGTGTGTTATGATAAATAACGCATGGTGTTCTCACCAAACGGGTGTGTAAGAAATTAAACAAAATACCTTGTTAACAGTGGCCTTGGCATCAGCCACACTTTGAATGAGAGCATCTTGCTTCGCCTTCTCCTCACACCGGAACTTAATAGTGAGGAAAATCATCGGAGGAAACACGATGCTCGACAACAGCTAACAACAAGAAAAAACAAGCATTATGAGAGTACTACAGAAAGAAAGAAAGGTTTTATTTAACAACGCACTCAACACATTTTATTTACAGTTATGTGGCGTCAGACATATGGTTAAGGACCACACAGATTTTGAGAGGAAACCCGCTGTCGCCACTACATGGGCTACTCTTTCCGATTAGCAGCAAGGGATCTTTTATTTGCGCTTCCCACAGGCAGGATAGCACAAACCATGGCCTTTGTTGAACCAGTTATGGATCACAGGTCGGTGTAAGTGGTTTACACCTACCCATTGAGCCTTGCCAGCCTGTAGACCGATGGCCTAACTACGATGCCACCGAGGCCGGTATGAAGGTAAGAATGTGAAATTCCACAAGGCTCTGCCAAGTGGAATTTCTCATTCGACCTGAACAGGATAAATCAGATATCCAACATCATTAACTAATTATTATCTTTACCTTGCAGACCATTAAAAATAATTGGAAAAGCTATTATTTTTGTTACTTCAGCCACATTGTACGATGACCTAGAGGTCAAATGAGCAATTTTGCAATGTAGCTATGCGTATGAGGTCACATGAGTGACGTTAAAAGTCATATCTTGCTAGTAGTAGGATATTACTTTTGTTTATCCGTCATCATATTCTGTGCAATGGAGTACTCACTCAGGGTTTGGAGTTGGTATCTGGATTAAAAATCCCATGCCTCGACTGGGATCCGAACCGAGTACCTACCAGCCTGTAGACCGATGGCCTAACCACAATGCCACTGAGGCCGGTAGTACTACAGAGAAACCTCTCAAAACCGGACCCTAGCTCTGTAAACCGGAATTCTCTCAAAAACAGACGTTTCTCACCGTCCCCTTTTAAATATGAGTACAAAAGAGAACCTCTCTAAACCGGACCCTAGCTCTGTAAACCGGAATTCTCTCAAAAACGGACGATTCTCACCATCCCCTTTTAAATATCAGTACAAAAGAGAACCTCTCTAAACCGGACCCTAGCTCTGTAAACCGGAATTCTCTCAAAACCAGACATTTCTCACCGTCCCCTTTTAAATATCAGTACAAAAGAGAACCTCTCTAAACCGGACCCTCTGTAAACCGGAATTCTCTCAAAACCGACGTTTCTCACCATCCCCTTTTAAATATCAGTACAAAAGAGAACCTCTCTAAACCGGACCTTAGCTCTGTAAACCGGAATTCTCTCAAAACCGGACGTTTCTCACCGTCCCCTTTTAAATATCAGTACAAAAGAAAACCTCTCTAAACCGGACCCTAGCTCTGTAAACCGGAATTCTCTCAAAACCAGACGTTTCTCACCGTCCCCTTTTAAATATCAGTACAAAAGAGAACCTCTCTAAACCGGACCCTCTGTAAACCGGAATTCTCTCAAAACCGACGTTTCTCACCGTCCCCTTTTAAATATCAGTACAAAAGAGAACCTCTCTAAACCGGACCTTAGCTCTGTAAACCGGAATTCTCTCAAAACCGGACGTTTCTCACCGTCCCCTTTTAAATATCAGTACAAAAGAAAACCTCTCTAAACCGGACCCTAGCTCTGTAAACCGGAATTCTCTCAAAACCAGACGTTTCTCACCGTCCCCTTTTAAATATCAGTACAAAAGAGAACCTCTCTAAACCGGACCCTAGCTCTGTAAACCGGAATTCTCTCAAAACCAGACATTTCTCATCGTCCCCTTTTAAATATCAGTACAAACGAGAACCTCTCTAAACCGGATACTCCTTAAAACTGGACTTTTTACTTGGTCCCGAGCGTGTCCGGTTTAGGGGGGTTTCACTGTAGCTGCTAAAGCAATTACATGTCCCCTACCGAACTCAAATGTTTTTTTTGTATCTCCTAAATTCAAGGGCCATAACTCTGTGAAAAGAGAAGTTAAAACTTGATCAGTAACAGTATATAATAAAGGCATATACAACATTTCATATCAATATCTTAAAGGCATGCTGTCACGGATTTAAGGACCTTATTTCTCTAAAAATGGATAATAAATAAAACTTACATGAATTGTTGGAAACCAAATCTAGCTATTGCATCACCTTAACTGAACCATGATGGAGTGAAATCCATGTCAACCCTCTCGGGAATTTTAGTTTTTGAATTATGGACCATTGCCATAATTCAATTATTTTTACAAAATATCACTGATAAATGGAGTATGGTGGTTATGAAGATGGTTGAATAAAGTACATTTAGGGACAAATCAAATAATTTCTGTTCAGGTAATAATTTGTTAGACCATTAGATAGGTCAGTGGTCTGTGACAATATGCCTTTCAGGCATTGCAAAACAAGTCTGGAATTCTTTTTTTAATATATATATCTCCTAAGTTCAAGGGTCATGACTTAATTGAAAATATGTAAATTTCCATGAAAGTCAAACTTGATCTGTAACAATGATACATGATAAAGCTATATACAAAATTTCATCTCAATATATTCAGACATTGCAAAAAAACGTTTATACTAGACCAAATAACTTCCGGCTGGGTCAAAGTTCGAGGTGCACCCAACTTTTGATAGAGAAGTGAACACCACAAGTCCTGTGATTGGTTATAAATGTGAGTGTGTTGGTTGTAAAAAAAAATTGCAATTTTATTTCATCTAGTACCAATGTGTCAAGTAGCCTTGTGCTTGAAACATGTATGGGGTACCTGTAAAAAAAAGTACTCGAATTTTGTGCGAAACTAGGGTAGTCATAGACGCTACCCGTTATCTCAGAAATGAGCAGTTTGACCCCCATTTTTTTCTGATTCACTTTAAGTGTAAGGGGTGGTAGTATTTATATCCATGGCGTTTATGTTGGTTGATATGTTGCAGGTAGGAGTTTTAGCCACATATTTTACTATTGTCGTCTATGGGATTTGAGTTGGTAATATACACCCTTAAGGGCTATAACTGTGTCAAACAATGATAAATTATAATGTGGCCTGATGGACTTAATGAGTATGACCCAAGCAGTCATTGACTCTTCTGTTGTCACTTTCCCCCAGTCGGCTTATCCTGTGATTTTTTAGGTCTTTTAACTTGACATTTTCACTTGAACTGTTTTTATTCACCTGTTTTTAATGCTGAACTCCTGGTTTTATGTTTAGTTTGCTCCTGAGGATGTCAGCATTTAGCTGACGAAACGTTGAGCTTTTTAACTTGAGATTTTTAATTGTGGTTTTTAGACAGAGACTTTATTTTATCAAATTATAATTTTGACAGACATATGGCCCTTGAATACATTCCTAAGGAAACCATAATTTGAAAAAGGGTAAATCGCCATGATAGTCAAACTGGACCTGTGACAGTACATGATAAAGCTATACACAAAAATTCCAGCTCTGTACCTTGAGGCATTACGAACAAAAAAGAACAGAAAACTAAATGTGGGACAGACAGAAGGATGGAGATGAAACCTATAGAACAGTTTTGTGGTTACAACAGAGGTAGTCAGAAGCTTTAGAAGTGTCTCAGTTTACATGCAGGTACTCACGGCCAACAGTGTTTCTGCAGAAAGAAATTCTTGGGTATGGCGCTATGGAATTGAATGCAACCACAGTCAACAGGGGGTATGGGGGGCCTCCCCCAGGAAGAAAATGGGTTACGTTTAGGGTTAGGGTTAAGAAAATCATACAGTAATGATAAAGAGTAATTAATTTTGTCAAAAGGTTAACTTAACAAAAAAATCTACCAAAAAATTGGGTATGGCGCCATACCTGTTTTACCCTCTGGCAGAAACCCTGGCTAAGATGTTGTTGTGTGACATCTGGCCCATCCAGATGTAGTCAGAAGGTTTAGAAGCATCTTAGTTTACACACATTGTACTCACGGCTATGATGTTGTTGTCGTGTGACATCTGCCCCATCCAGATGTTGTTGAGAAGGTTCTGACAGGCGGTCTGCGACACGAAGCGCTTGTTGTCGGCCTGCACCGCTATCAGCACCGACGTCGTGCAGCCCCAGTTGGCCAGCTCGCGGATCAGCAGCTCCTGGGCTCGCCTCTCGTCAGTGTTGTAGCAGAAGTTCAGAATACCGATGGCCAGGCTCTCAAACTCCCTGAAAAAGTCAGTACAGCATGCTCATTGTTTTGGGTAATACTAATTACCTACAAAAACCCCAGTATATGCTCTTTATTTTGGGTAAAGCAAACTACAAAACAGACAGTATGCTTATTAATTATTATGGGTAATGTGAACTACAAAAGAGACAGTATGCTTATTAATTATTATGGGTAATGTGAACTACAAAACAGACAGTATGCTTATTAATTATTATGGGTAATGTGAACTACAAAACAGACAGTATGCTTATTAATTATTATGGGTAATGTGAACTACAAAACAGACAGTATGCTTATTAATTATTATGGGTAAGGTGAACTACAAAAGAGACAGTATGCTTATTAATTATTATGGGTAATGTGAACTACAAAACAGACAGTATGCTTATTAATTATTATGGGTAAGGTGAACTACAAAACAGACAGTATGCTTATTAATTATTATGGGTAAGGTGAACTACAAAACAGACAGTATGCTTATTAATTATTATGGGTAAGGTGAACTACAAAACAGACAGTATGCTTATTAATTATTATGGGTAAGGTGAACTACAAAACAGACAGTATGCTTATTAATTATTATGGGTAAGGTGAACTACAAAACAGACAGTATGCTTATTAATTATTATGGGTAAGGTGAACTACAAAAGAGACAGTATGCTTATTAATTATTATGGGTAATGTGAACTACAAAACAGACAGTATGCTTATTAATTATTATGGGTAAGGTGAACTACAAAAGAGACAGTATGCTTATTAATTATTATGGGTAATGTGAACTACAAAACAGACAGTATGCTTATTAATTATTATGGGTAAGGTGAACTACAAAACAGACAGTATGCTTATTAATTATTATGGGTAAGGTGAACTACAAAACAGACAGTATGCTTATTAATTATTATGGGTAAGGTGAACTACAAAACAGACAGTATGCTTATTAATTATTATGGGTAAGGTGAACTACAAAACAGACAGTATGCTTATTAATTATTATGGGTAAGGTGAACTACAAAACAGACAGTATGCTTATTAATTATTATGGGTAAGGTGAACTACAAAAGAGACAGTATGCTTATTAATTATTATGGGTAAGGTGAACTACAAAACAGACAGTATGCTTATTAATTATTATGGGTAAGGTGAACTACAAAACAGACAGTATGCTTATTAATTATTATGGGTAAGGTGAAGTACAAAACAGACAGTATGCTTATTAATTATTATGGGTAAGGTGAACTGCCTTAAAATGAGACATTATATGCTCATTATTTTGTGTAAAGCAAGAAGGAAATGTTTTTATTTAATGATGCACTCAGCACATTATATTTACAATTATATGGTGTCGGGCATATGGTTAAGGACCACATAGATATTCAGGGAGGAAACCCGCTGTCACCACTTCATGGGCTACTCTTTTCGATTAGCAGCAAGGGATCTTTTATATGCGCCATTCCATAGACAGGATAGCACATACCACGGCCTTCGATGTACTAGTCATGGTGCACTGGCTGGAGCGAGAAACAGCCCAATGGGCCCACTGATGGGGATCGATCCCAAACCAACTGCGCACCATGCGAGCGCTTTACCACTGGGCTACGTCCAGCCAACTCCCTGATAAAGTCAGTACTGTATGTTCATTGTTTTGAATATTAATGCAAATTACCTACAGAACCCCCAGTATATATATGCTCTTTATGTTGGGTCATGCAAATTACCTACAGAACCCCCAGTATATATATGCTCTTTATGTTGGGTCATGCAAATTACCTACAGAACCCCCAGTATATATATATATATGCTCTTTATGTTGGGTCATGCAAATTACCTACAGAACCCCCAGTATATATATGCTCTTTATGTTGGGTCATGCAAATTACCTACAGAACCCCCAGTATATATATGCTCTTTATGTTGGGTCATGCAAATTACCTACAGAACCCCCAGTATATATATGCTCTTTATGTTGGGTCATGCGAACTACAAAACAGACAGTATATGCTTATTAATTATTATGGGTAATGTGAACTGACAAGAAATGAGACAGTATGCTTTTTATTATGGGCAAGGTGTGCACTTGGGATTTTGTTTCAATTTGCCATTAAGGCGAGTCATGTTAGCGCCTTGACTTGCCTGTGCTATTTTTGAGTCGCCCCCATTTAAAAAAAAATGTATTGTACTTGGCATAGATCAGCTTTAATGGGCACATGCAATTTGGAACAAAAGTATATCAATGTTTATAAACAGATAGTTGTTATGCAAATAGTTAGCTTTTTATTTCTATTTCTACCCTTCAAATGAGTACAAAAATTGGCTGGAATGTATCAAAGTTTACCCGCATAATCTGAAACATTTAATGGACTAGATTACAACCACAACTAATTAAAATAAAATAAATATTTTAAAAAACCTGTTCAGTGTGTTATCAAAACATATTGTTTCTATATTTGCTAGACGTGTTTATTTATAAAAATTATAAAAATAATTTAAGGCAATTTACAAAACAGATTACATTTTTGGAACATGGATATATATATATATATATATATGTTTTGTAGTTATATATATATATATAGCAATTTTCATGTCTTAGTTTTCTTGCAAATTAATGGTCATAATGGTAAATTTGTTTGGTTAACAAATAAAAAAAAATTTAAGGTGTGCACATGGGATTTTGTTTTACTTGCCATTCGGGCAAATGTACATGTATGTACTGTTGCACAGTCTTTGCATAATGTTATTACAACAGGCTCCACAGCAATACAGCGAACTGTATGATAAACACTTTAAAAACCTGGTTATTGTTTTTTTATTATTAAATTAAATTAAATTAAATTATTTATGCATTTATGCATTTATTTATTTCAAACGATGTAAACATTCGGACACAATGTGTACGCTACTTAATTGGGCAATTCTAAAAATCAGAATAGCTAGGCCTACTCAGAATTCCAAATGAGTGACGCATTCAGCTCCGACAAGATTCCAACACTTCCCGACCTGCCGTGGGCAGAATCATAGATGACAGATATTAGTGTATTCACGTGCAAACGCAGCACTGTTGAACAAAGTTTATGCAATGCTCTGAAACAACGGTGGACCTACATAGGGCTTTTGTTTCACTTTTAATGTAGCTGCATGCTAGTAAACGAAATCAGCTGAAGTGTTCCGACTACTTTTTATTTCAATAGAGCGCTTGGCCCACAAATTTCCCCAGAAAACACCCATTGGTTTGGCTGCATATTATCCCTCCAATTAATTGAATTGTTGTCAAAAATAACCTTTTGGTTGTTTTACAATAATTACATTTTGCACATTCCTGGGTCAACCAGGCGACCGCAAAATGCACACCCTGCTATGGAAAAAAGAAAAAGAAAGAAATGTTTTATTTAACGACGCACTCAACACATTTTATTTACGGTTATATGGCATCAGACATATGGTTAAGGACCATACAGAGTTTGAGAGGAAACCCGCTGTCGCCACTACATGGGCTACTCTTTCTGATTAGCAGCAAGGGATCTTTTATTTGCGCTTCCCACAGACAGGATAGCACAAACCATGGCCTTTGTTGAACTAGTTTCAGTGGTTGGTGAAAGTGGTTTACACCTACGCATTGAGCCTTGCGGAGCGCTCACTCAGGGTTTGGAGTTGGTATCTGGATTAAAAATCTCATGCCTCGACTGGGATCCAAACCCAGTACCTACCAGCCTGTAGACCGATGGCCTAACCACGACGCCACCAAGGCCGGTACCTGCTATGGGTGATGTGAAATACAGCATGCCCATTATTTTAAAAAGTGAAAACAACCAACAAAACAAGATATCGTGCTCATTAGTTATTTGTATTCTTAATGGGCATCACTGGTAAAAAACCCACACAAAAATCAGAAAGAACTGTTTTATTTAATGACGCACTCTACTCATTTTATTTATGGTTATATGACATCGAACATATGGTTAAGGATCACACAGATACTGAGAGAAAACCCGCTGTTGCTACTTCATGGGCTACTCTTTTCGATTAGCAGCAAGGGATCTTTTATATGCATCATCCCACAGACAGGATAATACATACCACGGTCTTTGTTGCACCAGCTGTGGAGCACAAACTGGAAAGAGGAATAACCCAATGGGCCTTAATACTGACAGGGATCAATCCTAGATCGATGGCACATTAGCCAAGCGTTGTACCACTGAACTACGTCCCAGCCCCTCAAAACCATCCGAGGCAAACTGTTACTCACACTGCGTCTTTTGTGAAACTGTTGATTTGTTCGGCGTCATCCGTGTGGCGTTTCAGCGCGTTCAGCAAAGCATTGGCTACCAGTGCTCCGGCGATCTGCTCCTGGAACACACAATCACAAACAGTGATGTAGATCATACTAACACCATAATGTACTGTCCTCGAACAGTTTAAACTTACATTACCTTCTTTCTAAACATTTTGACACAGCTAGGAGTTTTTGTGTGTGTGTGGAGGAAAGGTGGGCCGGTGGAAATAAATTCTTGGCATAAACGAGCATGGAAGGCACAAGACACTAGGGGGGTCCAGGGTATGCCCCCAGGAAATTTTGAAATCTAGAGGCTTTGAAATACCATTTTGCAAGTTACATACTTAAAATGTCAATATCAATAAACAGTACAAAAAAAAACCTTTGGGTGTGTGTGTGGCAACTTCCCCCTATGCTCCCTCCCCCCCCCCCCCCCCCCACTGGCTACAGCGTTGAGAATGCACAACTTTAAAAAATATATGGTTGAATTTACACTGGTTTCTTTTACAGTTTTTGCTTTAAAGTGTTCCATAAAAAACCCACAAGGACCTTTTACAATAAACTGAATTAAGCCTTACATTGTCTGCTTGAATAATTATTATTTGAAAAAAACATATAGATTACATTGAATTTCTTAAATACTTTGAAATTGAACTTACCTTTAGTTTGTTTTTATAGTTTTGTTAACATTTTAAAATATTCTGTTAAACGTTTTAAAACCTGACATATCGTCTTCTTGAAAAATTAATTACTTTGAAATTGAACTTACCGGTACCTTAAGTTTGTTTCTGTAGGTTTGTAAACATTTTAAAACATTCCGTTAAACTTTTTAAAGCCTTACACCATCTTTTTGAAAAATTATTATTTGAAAAAAAAAAATTGCATTCTTAAATACTTTGAAATTGAACTTACCTTAAGTTCTGTATATATATATATAGAACTTCAAAAACTGCAGAAACCCACAATTATTTTCCAACAATGTATCAATTAATTAATAAAAAAATGCACCATTTGTATTTCCAATTCGCAAATGGCAATTTTGCGAGTGGCAGAGCTAACCCTGTTATCAGTTTGAACTTACATCGCCTTCCCTCCAGAAGAGTTTTATTACCAGTTTGAACTTACATCGCCTTCCCTCCAGAAGTTTTATTATCAGTTTGAACTTACATTGCCTTCCCTCCAGAAGAGTTTTATTACCAGTTTGAACTTACATCGCCTTCCCTCCAGAAGTTTTATTACCAGTTTGAACTTACATCGCCTTCCCTCCAGAAGAGTTTTATTACCAGTTTGAACTTACATCGCCTTCCCTCCAGAAGAGTTTTATTATCAGTTTGAACTTACATTGCCTTCCCTCCAGAAGAGTTTTATTACCAGTTTGAACTTACATCGCCTTCCCTCCAGAAGAGTTTTATTTTCAGTTTGAACTTACATCGCCTTCCCTCCAGAAGTTTTATTACCAGTTTGAACTTACATCACCTTCCCTCCAGAAGAGTTTTATTATCAGTTTGAACTTACATTGCCTTCCCTCCAGAAGAGTTTTATTACCAGTTTGAACTTACATCGCCTTCCCTCCAGAAGAGTTTTATTACCAGTTTGAACTTACATTGCCTTCCCTCCAGAAGAGTTTTATTACCAGTTTGAACTTACATTGCCTTCCCTCCAGAAGAGTTTTATTACCAGTTTGAACTTACATCGCCTTCCCTCCAGAAGAGTTTTATTTCCAGTTTGAACTTACATCGCCTTCCCTCCAGAAGTTGTATTACCAGTTTGAACTTACATTGCCTTCCCTCCAGAAGTTTTATTACCAGTTTGAACTTACATCGCCTTCCCTCCAGAAGTTTTATTACCAGTTTGAACTTACATCGCCTTCCCTCCAGAAGAGTTTTATTATCAGTTTGAACTTACATCGCCTTCCCCCCAGAAGAGTTTTATTTCCAGTTTGAACTTACATCGCCTTCCCTCCAGAAGTTGTATTACCAGTTTGAACTTACATTGCCTTCCCTCCAGAAGAGTTTTATTACCAGTTTGAACTTACATCGCCTTCCCTCCAGAAGAGTTTTATTTCCAGTTTGAACTTACATCGCCTTCCCTCCAGAAGTTTTATTACCAGTTTGAACTTACATCGCCTTCCCTCCAGAAGAGTTTTATTATCAGTTTGAACTTACATCGCCTTCCCTCCAGAAGTTTTATTATCAGTTTGAACTTACATCGCCTTCCCTCCACAAGAGTTTTATTATCAGTTTGAACTTACATTGCCTTCCCTCCAGAAGAGTTTTATTATCAGTTTGAACTTACATCGCCTTCCCTCCATAAGTTTTATTATCAGTTTGAACTTACATCGCCTTCCCTCCACAAGAGTTTTATTATCAGTTTGAACTTACATTGCCTTCCCTCCAGAAGAGTTGTATTATCAGTTTGAACTTACATCGCCTTCCCCCCAGAAGAGTTTTATTTCCAGTTTGAACTTACATCGCCTTCCCTCCAGAAGTTGTATTACCAGTTTGAACTTACATTGCCTTCCCTCCAGAAGAGTTTTATTACCAGTTTGAACTTACATCGCCTTCCCTCCAGAAGAGTTTTATTTCCAGTTTGAACTTACATCGCCTTCCCTCCAGAAGTTTTATTACCAGTTTGAACTTACATCGCCTTCCCTCCAGAAGAGTTTTATTATCAGTTTGAACTTACATCGCCTTCCCTCCAGATGTTTTATTATCAGTTTGAACTTACATCGCCTTCCCTCCACAAGAGTTTTATTATCAGTTTGAACTTACATTGCCTTCCCTCCAGAAGAGTTGTATTATCAGTTTGAACTTACACTGCCTTCCCTCCAGAAGAGTTTGGCGAGTGGCTACTGTGTTACCAGTTTGAACTTACATTGCCTTCCTTCCAGAAGAGTTGTATTACCAGTTTGAACTTACATTGTCTCAACTCCAGAAGAGTTGCATCACCAGTTTGAACGTACATTGCCTTCCCTCCAGAAGAGTTGTATTACCAGTTTGAACTTGCATTGCCTTCCCTCCAGAAGAGTTGCGTTACCAGTTTGAACTTACACTGCCTTCCCTCCAGAAGAGTTGCATTACCAGTTTGAACTTACATTGTCTCAACTCCAGAAGAGTTGCATCACCAGTCTGAACGTACATTGCCTTCCCTCCAGAAGAGTTGCATTACCAGTTTGAACTTACACTGCCTTCCCTCCAGAAGAGTTGCATTACCAGTTTGAACTTACATTGCCTTCCCTCCAGAAGAGTTTGGCGAGACTCTGTCTGTTGAGCAGTACGGCCCAGATGAAGAGTTGCGTTACCAGTTTGAACTTACATTGCCTTCCCTCCAGAAGAGTTTGGCGAGACTCTGTCTGTTGAGCAGTACGGCCCAGATGAAGAGTTGCGTTACCAGTTTGAACTTACATTGCCTTCCCTCCAGAAGAGTTTGGCGAGACTCTGTCTGTTGAGCAGTACGGCCCAGATGAAGAGTTGCGTTACCAGTTTGAACTTACATTGCCTTCCCTCCAGAAGAGTTTGGCGAGACTCTGTCTGTTGAGCAGTACGGCCCAGATGAAGAGTTGCGTTACCAGTTTGAACTTACATTGCCTTCCCTCCAGAAGAGTTTGGCGAGACTCTGTCTGTTGAGCAGTACGGCCCAGATGAAGAGTTCCTGAGCCGGGCGGTGGAAAAACTCGGTTGAGTCAGCAACCATGCGTGGATCTGTAAAACAAATAAAACAAGCTTTATTATATACCAATATGGTTAAAAATACCTTGGTACATGTCAACGTGATACGTCCCACTAGAACACCAAGTGGAACATAACACTTCGACCTCGCATAATGACGTCATATAGACGGGTGCACTACAACCTAACAGGAACATCAACTAAACAAGTTGAGCGATATAAATTAAGATTGATTATGAGTAATAAATAGGATATTAAACTCGCTACCATTTCATATCATGTTTATGTCCCTCATGAAATAATTTTGATTGTCACTCGTGACAACTGAACATTATTTAACTCGGGACATAAACATGATATGAAATGAAAGCTTGTTTAATATCCTACAATTATGAGAATACTGCTAAAGCAATACATGCCCCTTTTCAATTCTCAATCCTCTCCTAAGTTTAAGTGCCATAACTCTATGAAAAATGGGTCAATGTGCGTGCAAGTCAAACATGATCTGTAAATCTATCATACACAAAACGTCAGCTGAATATCTTGATGTATATTGCAGCAAAAAAAGGATGGAAATGTTTTATTTAATGATGCACTCAACACATTTTGGTCAGGTACTGAGAACTGCAGCCATGCAGCAAATATCTCGTTTTGTCAATATATATATAATGCCGTCAAAAACAATCTTCTTCATTAGTCAAGAAAATTAACTGATCCTGTCCTATAATTTGCCACATTCGAGATCTGGATTGGACCTAGAGATAGGGATGTCCAATGATCTAAAATTGTCGCCCTCTTCCAGAATATATGTAAAGTATCAGCCAAAACCATATCATATGTTTCGGACAAAAAATTTTAAATTCTGAGGCCTGTAAATGAATTAAAATTTTAAATTCTGAGGCCTGTAAATGAATTAAAATTAACTGGCCTCAGAAGTATCGTGGTTAAGCTACTGGACATAAGGCTGGTACATGTAGGTACTGGGTTCGCAGCCCGGTACCGGCTCCCACCCAGAGCGAGTTTTAATGACTCAATGGGTAGGTGTAATAACAACTAACAACTAACCAACTGTCCTGGACAGACAGCCCAGATAGCTGAGGTGTGTTCCTAGGACAGTGTGCTCAATTGAATCTTAATTGGATAGAAGTACGAGAAGAAGTTGAAATGAAATGAAATGAAATGAAATGAATTAATGTTTAAAAAATAAGATCCCATCACGAAAACGTATTTTAAAATATATCTACATGTCATAGTTGGAGAGACAAGGACTGGAATGTGGAGATGGACAGCAAAAGAAGTTGAAAGATAGGAGTTGCCAAATTGGGAAGAAATTAGATAGAATTCAAAAGAGAGAAAGGAAAGGGGGCAGAGGGAAAGAAAAAAAAGTCAAACCTGTCCTAGCGGCCACCTGTATTCAGCGTCACCTGCCTTAAGCGGCCACTTTTTCCCCTCCCAAACGATTTATAACGTAAATGCACCTGTAATATAAGCGGTTACCTGTCTAACGCAGCCAGAGGCCACCAAAATCGGATCCCAAATCGCTAAAATACCTGTATTAAGCGGCCACATAAATATGTTTACTATTATATAAAAGGGATATTTAACAACAGCAAATAAGGTGCAGCAAAGAACTGATTTTCACACCTTCAGGAATACAAGTACTCATTCAGTCCCGACATCTCTACTGTGTATCAATTAAGAAAGTATGACTGGGCAGGCTAAACTTGACATTTGTAGGTTTACTTATTAAATGGAAAGAGAAAACAAACTTGTTGAAAACTGTTAATTTAATACATTCCAGTTGCAGTTTTTCCTGAAGGAGGCGACATGTCTAAAGTTTATTTATAGTACACTGTGAAGCACACTTCCGTTAATTAGCAGTACAGATATATGCCAAACCAAGAAACAACAACAAATGTTATGAAGACTATATGTCGCAACCTGTAATCAGCGGCCACCTGTCTTAAGTGGCTACTTTTATCTACTCCCTTGTGTGACTGCTTAAGACAGGTTTGACAGTGTGTGTGTGTGTGTGTATATGTGTATATATATATATATATATATATATATATATATATATATATACTGTATATACATGTATATATATATATTTGCACCGAGATGAAAAAACACCAAATAACCTATTGCCGCAGTCCCCGCATTTCCGATCATATGAGCGGTCTGCATCAAGCCTCCCGTTGCCGTGACGTCGGTGCTGGTCTTGTCGCCGAGGACGATGTCTGCGTCGAGGTAGCGGAAGGAGCTGTTGGTCAGGTAGTACGGCTGGTAGTAGTCGCCGAGCAGGTCCTGGATCAGCAGACCCACATCCTCCAGGTTGAAGTTCACGCGCGTCTACAAACACACGCATATAGCACGTCTTACACTTTGTTCTGTTTAATGATCAACACCACTGGAGCACATAGATTAATTAATCATCTGCTAAAAATGGATGTCATATATTTGGTAATTATTCTTGCATTTCTTTACCAGTTAAATAAATATAAATAAATTTATCTTGTAATCAGGGGTCGAAATTGGAGAAAAAATGAAGTTTTCTTTTGAGAACACTTTGTGTACTTAACCTGCCCTCAAACAAAAATGAATTTTAAAAATATATTTTTTATTACTTTCACGTTGATTTATTAATCATTGGCTATTGAAAGAAAGGAAGGAATTGTTTTAGTTAACGACGCACTCAACACTTTATATTTACAATTATATGATGTCAGACATATGGTTAAGGACCACACAGATATTGAGAGGAGAAACCCGCTGTTGCCACTTCATCGGCTACTCTTTTCGATTAGCAGCCAGCGATCTTTTATATGCACCATCCCAGAGACAGGGTAGTACATACCATGGCCATTGATATGCCAGTTGTGGTGCACTGGCTGGAACGAGAAATAGCCCAATGGGCCCACTGACGGGGATCAATCCCAGACAGACTGCGCATCAAGTGAACACTTTACCACTGGGCTACATCCCGCAATAATATTTTACACCGATATGTAAATCAATAATTACGAAAATGCCCCATAAAAGTATTAAAACATCACTCCCGTAGACCACTGCCGGAAACGACCAAGTAAAATTCTCAGTAAAAACATTTGCCTGTAAATAGCCGTGACGTCACGAAGGGAAAGCGCTTCACAGAAACCTACCACGAGATGACTTCCAGCGCAAGCGAAAGTGGGACCGACAGCGACTGCCAAGCTCATTGATCATGCGATTCTTCTTTCGATGATGAATAGTGTAGTAATGACGACTGGACTAATATTTGTGCAACACAACAAATAATGCCTTATCAGTTTGAACCTGGAACATCTTCCGATGAACCACTGGCCTGACAGATGACGATGAAAATGGTCGTGGAGACCGCTTACCACTAATTTACAACTTTTATTCTTGTTTTGTTCTTTAGCTTTTCGTGCGAATTATTTTGCTACACTGTATGTTCTAATACTTGTGATGTAGTAGAAAAGACGATAAATAACTCTTGAATTCTACGAGTCAAGTGGACCCTATATTGGTAATTTTAAGAAATAAACAAAAACGACTTTTAGTCTGTTCCATCCCTCTCTGAAAATGTGTTTTTTGTGTGAATAATTTCAGTTTAGTTTGACGTAAAAAAAAAAAGTAAAAGTGTTTTGGAAATGACAAAACAATACTATTTTTTGTGTGCAGTTGTAAAAACAGTCTGCTCAGAAATAAATAACTTATTTTAATTTTAAGAAATAAACAAAAAACGACTTTTAGCCCGTCCCATCCATCAATGAAGATGTTTTTTTGTGTGAATAATTTCAGTGACGTAAAAAAAAAGTAAAAGTGTTTTGGAAATAACAAAACAATACTATTTTTTTGTGTGCAGTTGTGAAAACAGTCTGCTCAGAAATAAATAACTTATAGTACATTCCATAGTATGAAAAAAGGTTTTCTCTGTGGGAAGGTATAGGAAAATTAATTTAATGTATTTATAGTCTGTTTTACAGGGAACGACTTTTTTTATACTATGGAATTTACAAGTCATTTATTTCTGAGCCGATTGTTTTCTAAGATGCATACGAAATTAGCTCTTTTTTTCACAAAAAAAACCCTACATTTTTGTAGGATAGGACGGACTAGGCTATAGATACTTACTTGTTTGTACTTTATTGTTTTAATGTTCTCGAACTGTAAAGAAAAATCTTACAAATGAACGAGATGCAAACGACAACAAATCGGATCTCGATGATTGCACGAACCGTGCATGAAAAAAACTAAACTGACCGGAGTTGAAAGCATAACGCAATTTGGGACATTGACTATATGCACCCCAAGGTCGTTTCGGTGTGGATGGCGTCAGCTTGTTGTCATTTGTTTTGTGTCGCAGAAAAATTGTTGGTAAGGCATATTTTTTTAAAAGCCATAACACATGGTATTCCCATATCTCGCCTACGCCGACAAACCAGTTCGGACGAATCGAAACTAAAGTGTCTGCTGTCGCAACAGTCTCCGACATTTTCTTCCTGTCCAGTATTTTCACGTTGTTTTAATCAAATTCACACTCAGCTTTCTCACAGCAACATTACTAGGAAATGCGTGAAGACCAAATGTATCGGCTTTTGTATTGCTACAGCCGCCAACAACACGCCGTTTAACCATAATAAACACAAAAGAAGCAATGAACAATGGCGCTGACTATCGAAAGGGGTTCCCTTCATGACGTCACGGATCAAATCTTACGGAAATTCCCGAAACGAATTCAGCTGGTTCTGTTTTTCAGGGGAATATTTTTAAATGGAAAATATACCGGTATATACCGGTAATTTTAAAAACATTTTTTTTTTATATTTTCTAATCATATTAAATAATATCTTGATTGATATAGCTCAATACATCATACATCTGGAACAGCACTGGTTTGAATGAAGCAAAGGGAAAAGATATCATAACCTTAACAGCATGGAGAAAGAAAGAAAGAAGTGTTTTATTTAACGACGCACTCAACACATTTTATTTACGGTTATATGGCGTCAGACATATGGTTAAGGACCACACAGATTTTGAGAGGAAACCCGCTGTCGCCACTACATGGGCTACTCTTCCGATTGGCAGCAAGGGATCTTTTATTTGCGCTTCCCACAGGCAGGATAGCACAAACCATGGCCTTTGTTGAACCAGTTATGGATCACTGGTCGGTGCAAGTGGTTTACACCTACCCATTGAGCCTTGCAGAGCACTCACTCAGGGTTTGGAGTCGGTAACTGGATTAAAAATCCCATGCCTGGACTGGGATCCGAACCCAGTACCTACCAGCCTGTAGACCGATGGCCTGCCACGACGCCACCAAGGCCGGTCACATGGAGAAAGACGGAAGCAAATAGCAGATTCTAGTTTTAACCCATAAAAGGGACACCAAGTTTAGTTAATCTACAAACCTGTAACACATTTAGATACAGTTACGATAGAGTGAAACAAAAGTCTGTGATGCTGTAATAGGAAAATAGGAAAACTCCATAACACTTACGTCTCAAGACCCATGTGTGTTTTAAAAACTAAGAAAAATTTATTTTGTGGTATATTAGAAACACCAGGATGACCAGAAACACTTCGGTTGTACGGAAATGGATAATCTAAACAATAAAACATATACAGTGTTTGATTTCAGTGATCATAAATTTCTCTAATTGTGAAAAATATGCTGTAGTGTTTAAAAACTAGAGTCTGCCCCTTTAAACAGTGGCCCGGGTCAAGGTGCCTGGGTCAAGGTTCCCGGGTCAAGGTTCCCGGGTCAAGGTTCCCGGGTCAAGGTTCCAGGGTCAAGGTTCCCGGGTCAAGGTGTCCTGGTCACGGTGTCCTGGTCACGGTTCCCGGGTCAAGGTTCCCGGGTCAAGGTGCCCGGGGCAAGGTGCGTATTGCGCCCCCATACCAATGAACTGTTAACACCCTCCAAGTCCCTTCCACCAGTCCAGAATTTTGCACATGGGGCAACCACCCTGGTGACCCCGCCCATGCTGCGCCACTGCCTTTAACTATGATTATGTATTTCAAATAGAATTTGTTCAAATTAGTGACTCCACTCGTGCATGTACATTGAGGGACCACCTCTATAAATAGGTCACTTTTCTTACAGGACACTTTAATATCCTAAAATTATGTACAGCTAACAAATAAAACAATTAAACCAGGATCCTGCAGAAAGCAATACACAAAAACTGTTAGCAATAATAAGCTGAACACAATCTGGCCAAACTATTTCTAAATATAATATGCAGGGTACAAGCTGAAGTGTTACGAAGGTGTTAAATGTATTACTTATAGTACAGGGTACAGTCCAAATTGCTACGAAGGTGTTAAATGTATTACTTATAGTATAGGGTACAGTCCGAGTTGCTACGAAGGTGTTACATGTATTACTTATAGTATAGGGTATAGTCCGAGTTGCTACGAAGGTGTTACATGTATTACTTATAGTATAGGGTACAGTCCAAGTTGCTATGATGGTGTTAAATGTATTACTTATAGTACAGGGTACAGTCCAAATTGCTACGAAGGTGTTAAATGTATTACTTATAGTATAGGGTACAGTCCGAATTGCTATGATGGTGTTAATGTATTACTTATAGTATAGGGTATAGTCCAAGTTGCTATGATGGTGTTACATGTATTACTTATAGTATAGGGTACAGTCCGAGTTGCTATGATGGTGTTAAATGTATTACTTATAGTATAGGGTACAGTCCGAATTGCTATGATGGTGTTACATGTATTACTTATAGTATAGGGTACAGTCCAAGTTGCTATGATGGTGTTACATGTATTACTTATAGTATAGGGTACAATCCAAGTTGCTATGATGGTGTTACATGTATTACTTATAGTATAGGGTACAGTCCAAGTTGCTATGATGGTGTTAAATGTATTACTTATAGTATAGGGTACAGTCCAAGTTGCTATGATGGTGTTAAATGTATTACTTATAGTATAGAGTACAGTCCGAGTTGCTATGATGGTGTTAAATGTATTACTTATAGTACAGGGTACAGTCCAAATTGCTACGAAGGTGTTAAATGTATTACTTATAGTATAGGGTACAGTCCGAGTTGCTACGAAGGTGTTACATGTATTACTTATAGTATAGGGTACAGTCCGAGTTGCTACGAAGGTGTTACATGTATTACTTATAGTATAGGCTACAGTCCGAGTTGCTATAATGGTGTTAAATGTATTACTTATAGTATAGGGTACAGTCCGAATTGCTATGATGGTGTTAATTAATGTATTACTTATAGTATAGGGTATAGTCCAAGTTGCTATGATGGTGTTACATGTATTACTTATAGAATAGGGTAGTCCGAGTTGCTATGATGGTGTTAAATGTATTACTTATAGTATAGGGTACAGTCCGAATTGCTATGATGGTGTTACATGTATTACTTATAGTATAGGGTACAGTCCAAGTTGCTATGATGGTGTTACATGTATTACTTATAGTATAGGGTACAGTCCAAGTTGCTACGATGGTGTTACATGTATTACTTATAGTATAGGGTACAGTCCAAGTTGTTACGAAGGTTTTACATGTATTACTTATAGTATAGGGTACAGTCCGAGTTGTTATGATGGTGTTAAATGTATTACTTATAGTATAGGGTACAGTCTGAGTTGCTATGATGGTGTTAAATGTATTACTTATAGTATAGAGTACAGTCCAAGTTGCTATGATGGTGTTAAATGTATTACTTATAGTATAGAGTACAGTCCGAGTTGCTATGATGGTGTTAAATGTATTACTTATAGTACAGGGTACAGTCCAAATTGCTACGAAGGTGTTAAATGTATTACTTATAGTATATGGTACAGTCCGAGTTGCTACGAAGGTGTTACATGTATTACTTATAGTATAGGGTATAGTCCGAGTTGCTACGAAGGTGTTACATGTATTACTTATAGTATAGGCTACAGTCCGAGTTGCTATAATGGTGTTAAATGTATTACTTATAGTATAGGGTACAGTCCGAATTGCTATGATGGTGTTAATTAATGTATTACTTATAGTATAGGGTACAGTCCAAGTTGCTATGATGGTGTTACATGTATTACTTATAGTATAGGGTACAGTCCGAGTTGCTATGATGGTGTTAAATGTATTACTTATAGTATAGGGTACAGTCCGAATTGCTATGATGGTGTTACTTGTATTACTTATAGTATAGGGTACAGTCCAAGTTGCTATGATGGTGTTACATGTATTACTTATAGTATAGGGTACAGTCCAAGTTGCTACGATGGTGTTACATGTATTACTTATAGTATAGGGTACAGTCCAAGTTGTTACGAAGGTTTTACATGTATTACTTATAGTATAGGGTACAGTCCGAGTTGTTACAAAGGTTTTACATGTATTACTTATAGTATAGGGTACAGTCAGAGTTGCTACGATGGTGTCACATGTATTACTTATAGTATAGGGTACAGTCCGAGTTGTTACGATGGTGTCACATGTATTACTTATAGTATAGGGTACAGTCCGAGTTGCTATGATGGTGTTAAATGTATTACTTATAGTATAGGGTACAGTCCGAGTTGATATGATGGTGTTAAATGTATTACTTATAGTATAGGGTACAGTCCAAGTTGTTACGAAGGTTTTACATGTATTACTTATAGTATAGGGTACAGTCTGAGTTGTTATGATGGTGTTAAATGTATTACTTATAGTATAGGGTACAGTCTGAGTTGCTATGATGGTGTTAAATGTATTACTTTAGTATAGGGTACAGTCCAAGTTGCTATGATGGTGTTAAATGTATTACTTATAGTATAGAGTACAGTCCGAGTTGCTATGATGGTGTTAAATGTATTACTTATAGTACAGGGTACAGTCCAAATTGCTACGAAGGTGTTAAATGTATTACTTATAGTATAGGGTACAGTCCGAGTTGCTACGAAGGTGTTACATGTATTACTTATAGTATAGGGTATAGTCCGAGTTGCTACGAAGGTGTTACATGTATTACTTATAGTATAGGCTACAGTCCGAGTTGCTATAATGGTGTTAAATGTATTACTTATAGTATAGGGTACAGTCCGAATTGCTATGATGGTGTTAATTAATGTATTACTTATAGTATAGGGTACAGTCCAAGTTGCTATGATGGTGTTACATGTATTACTTATAGTATAGGGTACAGTCCGAGTTGCTATGATGGTGTTAAATGTATTACTTATAGTATAGGGTACAGTCCGAATTGCTATGATGGTGTTACTTGTATTACTTATAGTATAGGGTACAGTCCAAGTTGCTATGATGGTGTTACATGTATTACTTATAGTATAGGGTACAGTCCAAGTTGCTACGATGGTGTTACATGTATTACTTATAGTATAGGGTACAGTCCAAGTTGTTACGAAGGTTTTACATGTATTACTTATAGTATAGGGTACAGTCCGAGTTGTTACAAAGGTTTTACATGTATTACTTATAGTATAGGGTACAGTCAGAGTTGCTACGATGGTGTCACATGTATTACTTATAGTATAGGGTACAGTCCGAGTTGTTACGATGGTGTCACATGTATTACTTATAGTATAGGGTACAGTCCGAGTTGCTATGATGGTGTTAAATGTATTACTTATAGTATAGGGTACAGTCCGAGTTGATATGATGGTGTTAAATGTATTACTTATAGTATAGGGTACAGTCTGAGTTAAATGTATTACTTGTAGTATAGGGTACAGTCCGAGTTGTTATGATGGTGTTAAATGTATTACTTGTAGTATAGGGTACAGTCCGTGTTGCTATGATGGTGTTAAATGTATTACTTATAGTATAGGGTACAGTCCGAGTTGCTATGATGGTGTTACATGTATTACTTATAGTATAGGGTACAGTCTGAGTTGTTACGAAGGTGTTACATGTATTACTTATAGTATAGGGTACAGTCAGAGTTGCTACGATGGTGTCACATGTATTACTTATAGTATAGGGTACAGTCCGAGTTGTTACGATGGTGTCACATGTATTACTTATAGTATAGGGTACAGTCCGAGTTGCTATGATGGTGTTAAATGTATTACTTATAGTATAGGGTACAGTCCGAGTTGATATGATGGTGTTAAATGTATTACTTATAGTATAGGGTACAGTCTGAGTTAAATGTATTACTTGTAGTATAGGGTACAGTCCGAGTTGTTATGATGGTGTTAAATGTATTACTTGTAGTATAGGGTACAGTCCGTGTTGCTATGATGGTGTTAAATGTATTACTTATAGTATAGGGTACAGTCCGAGTTGCTATGATGGTGTTACATGTATTACTTATAGTATAGGGTACAGTCTGAGTTGTTACGAAGGTGTTACATGTATTACTTATAGTATAGGGTACAGTCCAAATTGCTACGAAGGTGTTACATGTATTACTTATAGTATAGGGTACAGTCCAAATTGCTACGAAGGTGTTACATGTATTACTTATAGTATAGGGTACAGTCCAAATTGCTATGAAAGGTGTCACATGTATTACTTATAGTAAAGGGTAAACTACACCGCATATATTGCCATGTATTAGCTGACTCTCTGGATAAACCGACTCCTTATTTTGCCCATTAATATCTGGTACAACAAGGCTGGTATGATGTATAAGCCAACTCTAACTTTTATGTAGTTATAATGGACAAAAATATAGACACGTGTATATCTTATCGACATAATGTTGGTCTGATGCAACAGTCAATCGGTGGAATTTGTTTTGGTGAACCAATCAAAGTACAATGTACAAAAACTATTTTAATAAAGATTTCTAGACAGTTAAAAAAGAATCAATGTTTTGTAAAAATCCCATAATGTGGGATCACATTGTTCTGTTCTTTTACTTCTATCTTTTTTAATTAATTCCATTGTATGGACATCGCTAACTGATAATTAATGTAGTTTCTCTTTTATGAGGCGGTGTAAATATTATTTTGACACCCCTGCAAATGCAATGATGAACACAACCTCTTCCATTCTTTTCATAGGTAGTGATATCTCTAATAAAACATATAGTTTCTAATAATTTATTAGGAATTGCAGAATAATCAATAATGGTAAGTAAAAATCTGACCAATTAAAGCTGCAATTAAGTACAAAATATTAGCGGTCACAAAAAGACTTAATGACTGTTCCGATCATGTGACAAATGGTGCCAAATACGGGTACTACTTGTTGGTAACTTTTGTCGACACTATAAAAATTTAATAAAATGGAATTCAGTTCTCAAATATAATATAACTTTTATTGTGTGTATCAAACAAGCAAATAGATGCTGCTATATGGCTCCTAATAGAGGCTGCTATATGGCTCCTAATAGATGCTGCTATATGGCTCCTAATAGAGGCTGCTATATGGCACCTAATAGAGGCTGCTATATGGCTCCTAATAGAGGCTGCTGTATGGCTCCTAATAGAGGCTGCTATATGGCACCTAATAGAGGCTGCTATATGGCACCTAATAGAGGCTGCTATATGGCACCTAATAGAGGCTGCTATATGGCACCTAATAGAGGCTGTATAAAATACTGGTTATAATAACGCACCGCTAAGGTTTTGAAACCTAGTTAGAGTTACCAACAAGTTTTTGTTATAGTACGTATTATATTTCCTTACACGTCAATATTTTATTGTACTTTCTTAGACATTGTTTGTTGACTCTGTGTATGTACTGGCTGACCCTTGTTCTCATGATGGTATTTAGAGGCTTGAAAAGACAGCTAATTAATACATGCCGATATATGGTATTACTTGTAGTCTCGGGTACAGTCCGATCGAGTTGATATGAAAGAGTTACATGTATTACTTTTAGAAAAGGATACACTGTTGCTTTTAGTATAGGGTACATGCAGTCAGCTGTTATGAAGTTGTTAACGGGGGTGTGTGCAGAAAATTATGCAGGGGGGTCAAGACTCACGAGCAAAGTTTCATTGGTTTTATACACACACATGACACACACACTGTGACACACATACACATACACAGTGACATACACACAGTGACACACACATACACACACACACAGTGACATACACACTCAGTGCAACACACAGTGACACACACACACACACACAGTGACACACACATAGTGACACACGCACACAGTGACACACACCCACAGTGACACACACCCACAGTGACACACACACACACAGTGACACACACAGTGACACACACACAGTGATACACAGTGGCACACACCCACGCATTGACATACACACAGTGACACACACACACACACACAGTGACACACACATACAGTGACACACACATACAGTGACACACATACACACATACAGTGACACACATACACACACACAGTGACACACACATACATTGACACACACACAGTGACACACACATAGTGACACACACACACACACAGTGACACACACTCACAGTGACACACACAGTGACACACACACACACAGTGACACACACACATACAGTGACACACACACATAGTGACACACACTCACACAGTGACACACACACACAGTGACACACACACTCAAAGTGACAAACACACAAAATATATAATAAACACAAACTTTGCCGTATCTTCTTTTTGTCCTCTGTAAAACATAAACATCAAAGGAAATAGCTTCAGGCATGCACATGCAAGAACAAATAAAAACAAATATTACAATATAGTCTACTACATCACGTGCAAAACACAAAAATAGAACAGATGTTTATAGCGACATCCCAGCAAGAAAAATACATCGGTTATTGAGTGTCAAACTGTGGTATCAAAACACTACAATAGCAAAGCCAGAATGGATTGTGAAAGGATGGATATGTATATAGTGCATTAAAAGATAAATCAATCCAAATATGTGCTTATTAAAACAGTTACAGGATGTTAAAAATTAAGCAGGGCAGCTAACACTATCATTTGAAACATTATTATAAACATTTGTCCACCGGACACCACAAGATGCTGAATGCAGTTTTATTCTGAGCAATCAGAAACATCGTTCTTGTTTTCTTGACTTGTTTATTTGGACAGGCGAAAATAATGGGAGACAAATAAATGTGGCCTGCTGTGTAATTGGTTTTAAAACCAGGTCGAAAGAAAATGTCCTGCTAAAACAAAACAAAAACATATGGCCTACTGGAAATAAGATAGCATGGGAAGGGAGTGGTTGGAGTTGGGATAGCATATAGAAAATTATGACCTCTGAGATGTATTTTAGAGCATCATGGAATTAAATAGCAGATGAGATCATGTACATATATAAAAAATGAAAGAAATGTTTTATTTAACGACGCACTCAACACATTTTATTTATGGTTATATGGTGTCGTACATATGGTTAAGGACCACACAGATATTGAGAGAGGAAACCCACTGTCACCACTTCATGGGCTACTCTTTTCGATTAGCAGCAAGGGATCTTTTATATGCACCATCCCACAGACAGGATAGCACATACCACGGCCTTTGGTGTGGTTTTAGCACGTGAGTTTCTATTTAACCAGCTTGATCCTAGAAACAAACTACTTTTGGCTTTTCGCTATTTCAGTCCCTGAATTACGTCTTTTTTCTCTTTTTTAAATGTAATAATTGTTTTTTATTGGGGGTTAGGGATTTTTTTAACGAACATTTAACAGGAGAGATAAAAAACTGATTAGTTTGAAAAAAATAAAGAAAAATTCAGAATAGTTATTAGCCCACGACATGAACCATTATCACGATGTGAACCATTATCGAGACGAACCTTGCGAGATTTCAGCTTCGAAAGCAGGGAATATTGCACAGATTTCTGGTTTATCTAGAAAGAAATTCAAACAGAAAACAAGTCACATGAAGAATAAAAGCAATATAAGATAGATGTATGAATACAATCCATTTTTCTCTCTATTTTCTTCCAAATATCCATGTAAGATATAAAAAAGAGGTTATAAAGTACCATTGAACAACTAATTTTAAAAGATATATATAAGCATTTCTTAAAGGTCATGTATAGGACCCAATGTAGTGGTGCACAATGTTTCACTTTTTCTACCAACCTTTTGAAAAAGGTTTTAAACACTAATAAAATAAAATTCAATTCAAGTCATATCATTCACAAAGTCTGAAATTTGATCCGTATTTCTTTATCTATTGTTAATAAAAATTGTTAATTAAATATTTACTAATAGATTTATTTTTTCAAAATTAAAATGACCTTGACACAATCTAATTGATAAGGCAGCTAGGGGTTTCTTTAGCCTGCAGTGTTACGGTGTTGTAACTATGACCCTATATTGCAGTAACTATGACATTACATTGTTGTAACTATGACATTACACTGTTGTAACTATAACATTACATTGTTGTAACTATGGCATTACATTGTGGTAACTATAACATTACACTGTTGTAACTATGACATTACACTGTTGTAACTATGACATTACACTGTTGTAACTATAACATTACATTGTGGTAACTATGACATTACATTGTGTTAACTATGGCATTACATTGTGGTAACTATGGCATTACACTGTTTAACTATGACATTACACTGTTGTAACTATAACATTACATTGTTGTAACTATAGCATTACATTGTGGTAACTATGACATTACATTGCTGTAACTATGACCACATATTGCAGTAACTATGACATTACAATGTTGTAACTATGACCCTATATTGCAGTAACTATGACATTACATTGTTGTAACTATGACCGAATAGTGCAGTAACTATGACATTACATTGTTGTAACTATGACCCTATATTGTAGTAACTAAATGACATTACAATGTCGTAACTATAACATTACACTGTTGTAAATATGGCATTACATTGTTGTAACTATGACATAACATTGTTGTAACTATAACATTACATTGTTGTAATTATAACATTACATTGTGGTAACTATGACCGAATAGTGCAGTAACTATGACATTACATTGTTGTAACTATGACATTACATTGTTTAACTATAACATTACATTGTTGTAAATATGACATTACATTGCTGTAAATATGACATTACATTGTTGTAACTATGACATTACATTGTTGTAACTATAACATTACATTGTTGTAATTATAACATTACATTGTGGTAACTATGACCGAATAGTGCAGTAACTATGACATTACATTGTTGTAACTATGAACCTATATTGCAGTAACTATGACATTACATTGTTGTAACTATGACATTACATTGTTTAACTATAACATTACATTGTTGTAAATATGACATTACATTGTTGTAACTATAGCCATATATTGCAGTAACTATGACATTACAGTGTTGTAACTATGACCGAATAGTGCAGTGACTATGACATTACATTGTTGTAACTATGACATTACATTGTTGTAACTATGACCCTACATTGCAGTAACTATGACATTACGTTGTTGTAATTATAACATTATATTGTTATAACTATGACCATATATTGCAGAAACTATATGATATTACATTGTTTTAACTTTTACATTACATTGCTGTAACTATGACCGTATATTGCAGCAACTATGACATTACATTGTTGTAACTAAATGACCCTATATTGCAGTAACTATTACATTACATTGTTGTAACTAAATGACCCTATATTGCAGTAACTATTACATTACATTGTTGTAACTAAATGACCGTATATTGCAGTAACTATTACATTACATTGTTGTAACTAAATGACCCGATATTGCAGTAACTATTACATTACATTGTTGTAACTAAATGACCCTATATTGCAGTAACTATTACATTACATTGTTGTAACTAAATGACCCTATATTGCAGTAACTATTACATTACATTGTTGTAACTAAATGACCCTATATTGCATTAACTATGACATTACATTGTTGTAACTATGACATTACATTGTTGTAACTATGACATTACGTTGTTGTAATTATAACATTACATTGTTGTAACTATGACCCTATATTGCAGTAACTATGACACTACATTGTTGTAACTATGACCGTATATTGCAGTAACTATTACATCACATTGTTGTAACTAAATGACCCTATATTGCAGTAACTATGACATTACATTGTTGTAACTATGACCCTATATTGCAGTAACTATGACATTACATTGTTGTAACTATGACATTACATTGTTGTAGAGACTGAGCAGTCTCCGTGGTGTGAGGAAATCTTTGAGAATGATGCCGTGATCGAGGAAGAGATCCACGAAATCAGCGCGGTTCAGCTGAATCGCAGACAGCATCACGTCGTCAAGGGAACCAGGCTGAAATTGGACAGAAAGAAATTAACATGGAAATTATGGGAGTAGAGAGAGGAAAGGAATATTTATTTAACGACACCATTATGACATTTTTCGATCACATATTTTCACAATTTGATAACTTTGTAAATTAGATGTAAATTAATCGAGTTCACGGCACTATGTTTATTGGCATTTAAACAAACATCCTATGGCGACACTCCATAACTGACATATACATTGTACATTCAGTCATCAAACAAAAACATTTCAATAGGAACTTTACACTGAAAGGTGTCCAGTGTTCAGAAAACAAAAAACATTAAGCACTATAGTTCATTTTGATGTAAGGATCGACATCCAAAATGACGTCATTCGAGTTTGATATCATTTCCATTCAAAAAGACACCGTGTCACATATTCTTACGTCATCTGAATATCAGGTAATGGCTGACTGGAAATAAAGTTGAGTGTACTGTTTACAAAAACATGCTGTATTAAGCTTGAAATTATATAGGATAAAGATATTATTACTGTCATGTGTTTTAATATCGTCAATACCATATATAAAATAATGAATTATGCTCGCTTCTATTTATGCTAAAACCAGCTACTAAAGTTAATACACCCAAAATCTCACAGATTTCAAATCTTCCAAGTAATGAGGAAGGAAAACACGTTAAAATAAGAGTTACCAGCCACAGTCGTTCTTCTGTGAAAATGTCACTCTTGGCGATGTCAATTCTGTTCCACGCTAAAGCGAGTTTAAGCTGATCCATTACTTCATTCTTATTGGCTAAGAAAAAGAACAAATGTTCCATTAAAAAACAAAATGGAAAACTGATTTTAAAATAAACAATATAATTTATTTATAATATATTTAAATTAACAAACTAGTTTAATTTATATTTGTAAATTGCATTTTAAGTTTTCATATATATATATATATAAAAAAAGAGAACAATTTTTTTTAATTAATCTGTAACATTTTCTTTAGTTAAACTGACTTGGAATATTTGTTAACAGTTGCATATTAAAAAACCTATATTTTAAAATACTCTATCTGGTTTATTAAGTCAGATGGACCTAAATAAGTAGGGGTCTGTGGTGTATTTTTAATAAAAGGTTAATGGTTATAATGAGATATAAGTCTAAGTGCAGTGACCTACAATCAAAACTCACAGGTGGGTGCTGACACCATCATACACACCTAACATCAAGCACCTTATAAAGCCGATAGTCGACCCACCAGACTGCTGCATGGTGCCAGTAGGTGTACTCAGGTTTAGGCAGAAGACCGTGAAATATTAGAAATTTGGCCAATTTGCTATGGAAATCTGTAGTCAAAGTCAAGGTTTGTTTAGCCAAACAAGAAAAATGGCAGTATGTCTAAAAACCGACAGTCATGCAGGTATCAGTTTTGAACTAGCCTTTTAGCAAATTGGTCATGACATATCTTTGCCAAATTCAACTTTAAATCATATATGGCATTTTGGCAAATGACAGCTAAAACCCTATGTACCATTCATTCATTCATTCATAGTTATTTTTATGCTTATATCCAATTAACGTCCAAGCATCCTATTCTGGGTACACACCTCGGCTATCTGGACTGTCTGTCCACTGTCCAGGATAGAGGGCTAGTGGTTAGCGAGAGAGAAGTTGGTGCAGTGGCCTTACACCTACCATGGAGTCGGGTGGGAGCCGGTATCCCAGGATGTCAACCCAGTACCTATACTAGCCTTATAACTTGCAGGCCAGGGACTTGCAGGCTAGACAACAAAGCATCTTCTTTTCAAGTCTTTTAGCACTGCCCCAGGCTAGTTCTGAGTCAACAGAAAATTTCACCAAATTATCTATTAAACTACAAAAATTTAAGAAACCCCTGCAGGGTTTTTTGTTAACAAAACAAAATATTAATTATTACATGCAATTATTTTCCCAGATTATAAGACAGAGACAGAGAGAGAGACAGACAGACAGACAGACAGACAGACAGAGAGAGAGAGAGAGAGAGAGAGAGAGAGAGAGAGAGAGAGAGAGAGAGAGAGAGAGAGAGAGAGAGAGAGAGAGAGAGAGAGAGAGAGAGACAGAGAGAGAGACAGAGAGAGAGAGAAGTCGGTGAGGTGGCCTTAAACCTATGGTACCCATGGAGTCATTAAACTCGCCCTGGGTGGGAGCCAGTACTGGGATGTGAACCCTGTGTCTACCAGCCTTAAGTCAAATGGCTTAAGCACAGCCTACCTTTGAGCAAAGCTTTAAGTATGGCCATATCAACGTCGCTGGCCGAGTTGCGCGAGTCCAGCTCGAAGACGGTGAGGAGATCGCGATTGTGCAGACACTGCCGCACCCAGCCCACGCGCCGTGACAGTTCTGACTCTGTGAACTCAGCCTTGACCTTCTCCGTGATCTCCAACTCCAGCGCCGTGTCGATCACAGTCTGAGATCTGAAACACAAATCACAAATAGTGAGCCTCCAGTGTCGATCACAGTCTGAGATCTGAAACACAAATCACAAATAGTGAGCATCCAGTGTCGATCACAGTCTGAGATCTGAAACACAAATCACAAATAGTGAGCCTCCGGTGTCGATCACAGTCTGGGATCTGAAACACAAATCACAAATATAGAGCCTCCAGTGTCGATCAGAGTCTGAGATCTGAAACACAAATCACAAATATAGAGCCTCTGGTGTCGACCAAAGTCTGAGATCTGAAACACAAATCACAAATATAGAGCCTCTGGTGTCGATCACAGTCTGAGATTTGAAACACAAATCACAAATACAGAGCCTCCGGTGTCGATCACAGTCTGAGATCTGAAACACAAATCACAAATATTGAGCCTCCGGTGTCGATCATAGTCTGAGATCTGAAACACAAATATTGAGCCTCCAGTGTCGATCACAGTCTGAGATCTGAAACACAAATCACAAATATTGACAAGTTAATGTTAATGTTAATGATATAATTTAAAATTAATTATGGGTAATAAATGGGATATTAAACTTGCTACCATTTCATATCACATTTATATCCCTTGTGAAATACTTTTCATTGTCACTTGCTAAAGCTTGTGACAATTGAAAATTATTTCACTTGGGAAATAAACATACATTGTATGATACGAAATGGAAGTTTTATTTAATATCCTATAAAAGCCAGCTAACCAATACATTATTATTGTCTGGGAACAGCCGTTAAGAAAGCGGCACGATACTCACTGCTTGTGAACTCTGCCCTCTTTATCGGTGACCTCCACCTCCATTTCCTTCGAGTTCTGATACGCATATGCCAAGATGTCGGCTGCCCGGCCAGAACCCTAAATTAACAATCAAAATTATAATACAGTCTGTTATTTCAGCCACATTGTAGAGGTCAAATGAGCAATTTTGTAATGTAGCTACATGTGTATGTGTATAACGTCACAAGAGTGATGTCAAAAGTCATACAATGTATTGACTTAATTTGCTTAATCCATCATCATATTGTCAGCAGAAACAGTGGTTGCAGGATAATTACAATTATAATACAGTCATGTTTATATTATAATTATAATACAGTCATGTTTATATTAGAATTATAATACAGTCTTGTTTATATTACAATTATAATACAGTCTTGTTTATATTACAATTATAATACAGTCTTGTTTATATTATAATTATAATACAGTCATGTTTATATTATAATTATAATACAGTCTTGTTTATATTACAATTATAATACAGTCTTGTTTATATTACAATTATAATACAGTCTTGTTTATATTAGAATTATAATACAGTCTTGTTTATATTAGAATTATAATACAGTCTCATTTTTATTAGAATTATAATATAGTCTTGTTTATATTAGAATTATAATACAGTCTTGTTTATATTCATGTTTATATTAGAATTATAATACCGTCTCATTTATATTAAAATTACAATACAGTCATGTTTATATTAGAATTATAATACAGTCTCGTTTATATTAGAATTATAATACAGTATCGTATATATTAGAATTATAATAGTCATGTTTATATTAGAATTATAATACAGTCTCATTTATATTAGAATTATAATACAGTCTTGTTTATATTAGAATTATAATACAGTCATGTTTATATTAGAATTATAATACAGTCTCGTTTATATTAGAATTATAATACAGTCATGTTTATATTAGAATTATAATACAGTCAAGTTTATATTAGAATTATAATAGTCATGTTTATATTAGAATTATAATACAGTCTTGTTTATATTAGAATTATAATACAGTCTCATTTTTATTAGAATTATAATACAGTCTTGTTTATATTAGAATTATAATACAGTCTTGTTTATATTTGAATTATAATACAGTCTCGTTTATATTAGAATTATAATACAGTCTTGTTTATATTCATGTTTATATTAGAATTATAATACCGTCTCATTTATATTAAAATTATAATACAGTCATGTTTATATTATAATTATAATATAGTCTCGTTTATATTAGAATTATAATACAGTATCGTATATATTAGAATTATAATAGTCATGTTTATATTAGAATTATAATACAGTCTCATTTATATTAGAATTATAATACAGTCTTGTTTATATTAGAATTATAATACAGTCATGTTTATATTAGAATTATAATACAGTCATGTTTATATTAGAATTATGATACAGTCTTGTTTATATTAGAATTATAATACAGTCTTGTTTATATTAGAATTATAATACAGTCTTGTTTATATTAGAATTATAATACAGTCATGTTTATATTAGAATTATAATACAGTCTCGTTTATATTAGAATTATAATACAGTCATGTTTATATTAGAATTATAATACAGTCAAGTTTATATTAGAATTATAATAGTCATGTTTATATTAGAATTATAATACAGTCTTGTTTATATTAGAATTATAATACAGTCTCGTTTATATTAGAATTATAATACAGTCATGTTTATATTAGAATTATAATACAGTCTCGTTTATATTACAATTATAATACAGTCTTGTTTATATTAGAATTATAATACAGTCTTGTTTATATTAGAATTATAATACAGTCAAGTTTATATTAGAATTATAATAGTCATGTTTATATTAGAATTATAATACTGTCAAGTTTATATTAGAATTATAATAGTCATGTTTATATTAGAATTTAGAATTATAATACAGTCTTGTTTATATTAGAATTATAATACAGTCTTGTTTATATTAGAATTATAATACAGTCATGTTTATATTAGAATTATAATACAGTCATGTTTATATTAGAATTATAATACAGTCAAGTTTATATTAGAATTATAATAGTCATGTTTATATTAGAATTATAATACTGTCAAGTTTATATTAGAATTATAATACAGTCTTGTTTATATTAGAATTATAATACAGTCTCGTATATATTAGAATTATAATACAGTCTTGTTTATATTAGAATTATAATACTGTCAAGTTTATATTAGAATTATAATACAGTCATGTTTCTATTAGAATTAGAATACAGTCTTGTTTATATTAGAATTATAATAGTCATGTTTCTATTAGAATTATAATACAGTCATGTTTCTATTAGAATTAGAATACAGTCTTGTTTATATTAGAATTATAATACAGTCATGTTTCTATTAGAATTATAATACAGTCATGTTTCTATTAGAATTATAATACAGTCTTGTTTATATTAGAATTATAATACAGTCTTGTTTATATTAGAATTATAATACAGTCTTGTTTATATTATAATTGTAATACAGCCTTGTTTATATTACATGTAGCTAACAAATTCTTAAGTTCGAGGCCTGCCAAAAGCAATTTTGAATTTTTTTATTATTAATTAGATTTACATGTATGTATGCTATGAAAATCAACTTTCCTCCTACATTTAATTGTAATCAACTCTTTGGAACGTGTATGTAGATATATAGATAGATATATATATTGTATAAAGTAAAAACACATTTATTTATGTATGTACTATTAGTCCTATTTAATGTAGTTAAATCTTTGGACAGTGCATAATGTACATGCATAAAGTGAAAACAAATTTATTATTTATATAAAAATAAAAAAACCCAATTATGCCAAAAGTCCTACTTAACCCTTTCAGACTCGTTAACCCATTGTCTTCAAAGTGCCCCAGGAATTGATATATTTGACAGTTAAACAAAGGATACATTTACAGATGTTTTTTTGATAACTTATTTATTATTCATAGTAGAAGACTGGTTCAAGCATATTTGTAAACGTAAGTCAATTTTCTACGAGAAGGAGCTATTATTATACATGTATAGAGGTATATTAAACAAAATCACTGGTTATAGAAACATACCAAATTTCTATGAAAATGTGTAAATGAATAAACCCATTTAGAAAATGTTTCCGACCACGTGCAAATCTCGACAGTGGTATGTCATCTTGAATTCGTGATAATATTTCAGCTAGTGGAATTCCATCGGAATTATCACTGTTACATTACGATTAAACATCACTATCGCAGTAATTTTCCGTGAAGGTCGTATTATACAAAATAGATGTCACCATTGTAGTTAACAGAACACCTATACCAAATAGGCTAAAAAGTTCCGAACAAATGAGCACATTCTCACGGCAAACCATGTAACACTTCTACAGGATATTATTGTTAACACTGCCTCTATTGCGCATGTCAACCTGTGACAAATTTGGTGGTAAATACAAACCGAAAACACACAACGGGATTTCCCGTTCCATAGTCGGAAAGGGTTAATGTAATTAACTCTTTGGAGAGTATTTGATGTACATGTATATAGTGAAAAGAAAATCATTGGTGGTAATGTATTGTAGAGCAAATACACGATTGTATTTGTAATATTTAGTTATATGTACCATACCTGAACGAGGGGCAGGACGTAGCCCAGTGGTTAAGCATTTGCTTGATGCGCAGTCGGTCTAGGATCGATCCCCGTTGGTGGACCTATTGACCTATTTCTCATTCCAGCCTGTGCTCCACAACTGGTGTAACAAAGGCCATGGTATGTATTATCCTGTCTGTGGGATGGTGCATATAAAAGATCCCTTGCTGCTAATCAAAAAGAGTAGGCCATGAAGTGCCAACAGTGGGTTTCCTCTCTCAACATCTGTGTGGTCCTTAACAATATAACCGTAAATAAAATGTGTTGAGTGCATCGTTAAATAAAACATTTCCTTCCCTACCTTAATGATGACGGCTGGTGTGCCTTTGGCCACAGCACTGCTGCATGTTTCCAGAGTTCCCGGGCCACCTTCCAGAACCAGCATGCAAACAGGAACTGTGACAGCATCTGTCAGGAAAACAAGCATTCTCAGAGTACTGCTAAAGAAATACATGTCCCCTACCGGGCCCAACAAATGTTCATATCTCCTAAGTTCAAAGGACATAGCTGTATGAAAACCAAGCATTTTGAAAGTACTGGTATGTCCCCTACCATGGCCCAACAAATGTTCCTATCTCCTAAGTTCAAAGGACATAGCTGTATGAAAACCAAGCATTTTGAAAGTACTGGTATGTCCCCTACCAGGCCCAACAAATGTTTGTATGTCCTAAGTTCAAAGGACATAGCTGTATGAAAAACAAGCATTTTGAAAGTACTGGTATGTCCCCTACCATGGCCCAACAAATGTTCCTATCTCCTAAGTTCAAAGGACATAGCTGTATGAAAAACAAGCATTTTGAAAGTACTGGTATGTCCCCTATCAGGCCCAACAAATGTTTGTATGTCCTAAGTTCAAAGGACATAGCAGTATGAAAAACAAGCATTTTGAAAGTACTGGTATGTCCCCTACCAGGCCCAACAAATGTTCGTATCTCCTAAGTTCAAAGGACATAGCTGTATGAAAACCAAGCATTTTGAAAGTACTGGTATGTCCCCTACCAGGCCCAACAAATGTTTGTATGTCCTAAGTTCAAAGGACATAGCTGTATGAAAAACAAGCATTTTGAAAGTACTGGTATGTCCCCTACCATGGCCCAACAAATGTTCCTATCTCCTAAGTTCAAAGGACACAGCTGTATGAAAAACAAGCATTTTGAAAGTACTGGTATGTCCCCTACCAGGCCCAACAAATGTTTGTATGTCCTAAGTTCAAAGGACATAGCTGTATGAAAAACAAGCATTTTGAAAGTACTGGTATGTCCCCTACCATGGCCCAACAAATGTTCCTATCTCCTAAGTTCAAAGGACACAGCTGTATGAAAAACAAGCATTTTGAAAGTACTGGTATGTCCCCTACCAGGCCCAACAAATGTTTGTATGTCCTAAGTTCAAAGGACATAGCTGTATGAAAAACAAGCATTTTGAAAGTACTGGTATGTCCCCTACCAGGCCCAACAAATGTTCCTATCTCCTAAGTTCAAAGGACACAGCTGTATGAAAAACAAGCATTTTGAAAGTACTGGCATGTCCCCTACCAGGCCCAACAAATGTTCCTATCTCCTAAGTTCAAAGGACATAGCTGCATGAAGACCAAGCATTTTGAAAGTACTGGTATGTCCCCTACCAGGCCCAACAAATGTTCCTATCTCCTAAGTTCAAAGGACATAGCTGTATGAAAAACAAGCATTTTGAAAGTACTGGTATGTCCCCTACCATGGCCCAACAAATGTTCCTATCTCCTAAGTTCAAAGGACATAGCTGTATGAAAAACAAGCATTTTGAAAGTACTGGTATGTCCCCTACCAGGCCCAACAAATGTTTGTATGTCCTAAGTTCAAAGGAAATAGCTGTATGAAAACCAAGCATTTTGAGAGTACTGGTATGTCCCCTACCATGGCCCAACAAATGTTCCTATCTCCTAAGTTCAAAGGAAATAGCTGTATGAAAACCAAGCATTTTGAGAGTACTGCTAGAGCAATATATGTCCCCTATGTTCCCATCTCCTAAGTTCAAAGGCGATAACTTTGAGAAAAACTAGCATTTTGAGAGTATACTGCTAAAGCAATTTATTACCCCAGCAGGCACTCATAACAGGGAAAATAAAAATCATAATTTCTCACCGACAAATTATCATGCATTAACATACACTACTATTGGATGATTTGACGCTAACAAACCAATCACCTTATCGGTACTAAATATGACGTCATCACGATTTGGCAAAGCACACACAATGATGCCACATAGTTTAAAGCATTTACATTTACCTGGTTTCAGTGTTAAACTTGTAATAAAATGATAGTTTAATGAAATTTATTACAGATTTATTTTTATTGGCCCAGAATTATACAGAACATTGGGTTTTGAAAATTATCTGTGAACCGTGAATAAAATACAAAGGTAAAGCAATACCCAGAACAGCAAAGTAGTTTAAGTCGTTTCTATATACATGGACATGTAGCCGATGTAGGCTATATCGAAAATAAAGGCTTTAAAAAAACCACCCAAATAGTTGGGGTAATAAATAGAATAACAAACTCGGCACCAGTTATAATCAAATTTATGTCCCTCGTGAAATAATTTTCACTTGGCACTCGCTAAAGCTTGTGACAAGTGAAAATTATTTCACTCGGGACATAAATTTGATAATAACTGATAACTTGTTTATTATCCTCTATATACGTCCCCTACCGGGCCCAACAAATGTTTGTATGTCCCAAGTTCAAAGGCCACAACTCTGAAAAATAAGAATACATTGCCATGAAAGTACATGATAAAACTATTATACAAAATGTCAGTTTAATATCTTGCAGCATTGCAAAAATAAAGAGAAAAAAGTCCAGAAAACTAATTTTCTTATCTCATATGTTCTATGAGACTAAACTCTTGGACACCGGGGACTCTCGGAGAATGTGTCCAAGACAGTCGTGCTTGACCCTTCAGTGGATGTAAGCACAAGTGAAATGGTTGACTGACTGACTGACTGTCAAAAATGGGTAAACCGCCATGAACGTCAAACCGCCACGAACGTCAAACCGCCATGAACGTCAAACCGCCATGAACGTCAAACAACCATGAATGCCAAACAGCCATGAATGTCAAACCGCCATGAATGTCAATTAACCACCATGAATGCCAATCTGCCATGAACGTTAAACCGCCATGAATGCCAAACCACCATAAACGTCATGAACATCAATTAACCACCATGAACGCCAAACTGCCATGAACAAAATTAACCACCATGAACGCCAAACCGGCATGAATGTCAAACCACCATGAACATCAAACTGTCATGAATGTGAATTGACCGCCATGAACACCAAACTGCCATGAATGTCAAACTGCCAAGAACGTCAAACCGCCATGAACGTCAAACCGCCATGAAAGTCAAACTGCCATGAATGTCAAACAACCATGAACGCCAAATTGTCATGAACATTAAAATACCATGAACATTAATTAACAGCCATGAACGTCAAACCGCCATGAACACCAAACAACCATGAACGCCAAACCGTCATGAACGTCAAACCGCCATGAACGTGAATTAACCGCCATGAACGTGAATTAACCGCCATGAATGTCAATTAACCACCATGAACGCCAAACTGCCATGAACGTGAATTAACCACCATGAACACCAAACCGCCATGAACGTCAAACCACCATGAACGTCAAACTGGCATGAACGTGAATTAACCGCCATGAATGCCAAACTGCCATGAACGTCAAACTGCCATGAACGCCAAACCGCCATGAATTTTAAACCGCCATGAACGTCAATTAACCACCATGAACGTCAAAGTGCCATGAACGCCAAACCACCATGAACATCAATTAACCACCATGAACGTCAATTACCCGCCATAAACGTCAAACTGCAATGAGTGTCAAACTGCCCTGAACGTCAAACAGCCATGAACGTCAATTAACCGCCATGAATGTCAAACCGCCATGAACGTCACACCGCCATGAACGTCAAACCGTCGTGAACGCCAAACCGTCGTGAACGTCAAACTGCCATGAACGTCAAACCGCCACGACCGTCAAACCACCATGAACGTCAAACTGATGCTCAAACTCACCTTGCCCGGTGTCGGTCTTCATGTTGGCGATCTTACTCTCAAGTTTGGCACGAAGCGGAATCTCGACAGCATACTGATGCTGCGTTCCGTTGTCGACCAGGATGAAGTGAGAGTGATTCGGGTCGAGGAAACTCTCCTTCTTGTTCTGTTCTTTGGTTATCTTGTAACTGGCAGGCCACTTGCCCTAAAACAGTGCAGTGAACTTTCTTTACATACTTCATGATTTACTTTGGTTGTCTTGTAACTGGCAGGCCACTTGCCCTATAACAGTGCAGTTGCTATGTCGATAACTATATTAAAAAAAAAACTGTGTTTACCATTTAGTCCTGTCTGTTCTGAATGATGCCCCACATCACTATGCTGACAACTATATTAAACCTGTGTTTACTCTTTTGTCTACGAGATCCTGTCTGTTCTGAATGATCCCCAACGTCGATATGCCAATAACTATATTATTAAACCTGTTTACCCTTTTGTCTATGAGATCCTGTCTATTCTGAATGATGCCCCACATCACTATGCCTACAACTATATTATTAAACCTGTGTTTACCCTTTTGTCTACGAGATCCTGTCTGTTCTGAATGATGCCCCACATCGCTATGCTGACAACTGTATTAAACCTGTTTACCCTTTTGTCTATGAGATCCTGTCTGTTCTGAATGATGCTCCACATTGCTATGCCTACAACTATATTATTAAACCTGTGTTTACCCTTTTGTCTACGAGATCCTGTCTGTTCTGAATGATGCCCCACATCGCTATGCTGACAACTATATTAAACCTGTGTTTACCCTTTTGTCTACGAGATCCTGTCTGTTCTGAATGATGCCCAACGTCGATATGCCAAAAATTATATTATTAAACCTGTGATTACCTTTTTCGTCTACGAGTTCCTGTCTGTTCTGAATGATGCCCCACGTTGCTATGCCGATAACTATATTATTAAACCTGCGTTTACCCTTTTGTCTATGAGATATTGTCTGTTCTGAATGATGCCCCACGTTGCTATGCCGATAACTGTATTATTAAACCTGTGTTTACCCTTTTGTCTATGAGATCCTGTCTGTTCTGAATGATGCCTATTGCTATCTTGATAACTATATTATTAAACCTGTGATTACCTTTTCGTCTACGAGTTCCTGTCTGTTCTGAATGATGCCCCACGTTGCTATGCCGATGGCTATCACCTGACCCTGGTTTTTCGCTGTCAGGCCGAAATCTCGGACAGCCTCGCCTACATGCTTCATGACTCCGGCATTTGTACCTCCTGTGATGATCCAGGCTCCTGTCACACAAACATTATTAAAGCAACTGTCGGAACAACCACAGAGTACAAAATTAAAAATTTTGCTAAACGGCCCAATATGTCATTTGATTTTTTAACAGGCCCTTTAAAGATTTTAGCAGACCCGTCCAAAATTTAACAGGTCCAGATTTCAAAATAACAACATATTACAGGGATACCATTTATTTTACGAGTTGTTTTAAAACGTAATTTGAATACATTTTTAAAGAACAAATTGTGAGATATATTGTATCTAATGGACATGTCGAATGTAGTATTCTATTTCTTACCTGTCCCCCAAAAACCAGGTTTTAAATCAATTTAAACATATTTTCTAAGTGATCATATTTACAGCCAACTTATGCATCACAGACTATTCAGTTTTAGGGGGTTTTCCCCCAAAGGATGATCTGGCTATCGCGACCGGGTCGTTACCTAGGAGCAACCAGTCATATGTCTTTAAATTGTATAACACACCTATACATTGTATATGTTATTAGTGTTATCAAAAATAACAAATGGTGTTCTTAGCAATGGGTGTGTGCGTAAAAAAATTCATTACAAACCAGTGCTGCGTAAAAAGGAAATTAATACACTGCAAACCTGTACCATGTCAAAAGGGAGATCATCCACTACAAACCTGTGCTAAGCATAAAGGGAGATAATCCACTACATAACCATGGCAAGTAACAAGGGAGATAATCCACTACATAACCATGACAAGTAACAAGGGAGATAATCCACTACATAACCATGGCAAGTAACAAGGGAGATAATCCACTACAATCATGTGCCAAGTAAAAAGGCAAATAATCCACTGTAAGCCTGTGCCAAGTCAAAAAGGGAGATAATCAACTACAAACCTGTGCCAAGTCAAAAAGGGAGATAACCCACTGTAAACCTGTGTTGAGTAAAAGGGAGAAATCCCACTACAAACCTGTGCCAAGTCAAAAAGGGAGATAACCCACAGTATACCTGTGTCAAGTAAAAGGGAGAAATCCCACTACAAACCTGTGCCAAGTCAAAAAGGGAGATAACCCACTGTAAACCTGTGTCAGGTAAAAGGGAGAAAATCAACTACAAACCTGTAGGGCTAAAATTCTTTTTTAAATATTATATTTATTTTTAGAAATGCCCGCTCTAAAATGCTACTAACCAAAATTTTGATTTAGATCTGCGCATGTTAATTTAATAATTATTAGTTCCCTACCCCTATTCCAAAAAATAATGAGTCAAAATTGTCCCAGAGACAGGGCCCGGGACAGTCATGCCTGAAACCATAGAGGTATATGGGCATGTTAAAGGTACTCTCTCTCTCTGTGCCAAGTCATAAAGGGAGCTAATCCACTATAAGCCTGTGTCAAGTAAAAGGGAGAAATCCCACTAAAAACCTGTGCCAAGTAAGAAGGGAGATAATCCACTACAAACCTGCACTAAATGTAAAGGGAGATAATCCACTACATAACAATGCTAAGTAAAAAGGGAGATAATCAACTATAAACATGTACCAAGTAAAATGGGAGATAATCCACTGCAAACCTGTTCTAAGTAAAAAATAAGGGAGACAACTTAGTACAGACCTGTGCTTAGTAAAAATAAGGGAGACAACCAAGTACAGACCTGTGCTGAGTGCAGCCTTCATGAGCCCTCGTTTGAAGGCATCTTTTAGCTTGGTTTTCAGGTGGAAGGTGCTGGCGCCCCCGGTTACGGAGATGAGCAGGTTGGGTTTGACGAGTCGCCACTTGTTGACCATCAGCTCGACGATCGTCTCTGTGTCCGAGTCCACATCCACTCGACAGTACTGGAAACAAAAAACAAGCACTCTGAAAGTACTGCTACATCGACTCGACAGTACTAGAAACAAAAAACAAGCACTCTGAAAGTACTGCTCAAGCAATATATTTATTACCCGTGTTTCTGCCAGAAAGAAATTTGTGGATATGGCTCTATGGAATTGATGCAACCACAGCAATACTAGTGTTTCTGCCGAAACATGACTCCTAGCTACTTTGAAACATGGCTTCTACTAGGAAACACGACTCCTAGCCACTTTAAAACATGACTCCTACTAGTAAACACGACACCTAGCTACTTTGAAACACAACTTCTACTAAGAAACATGACGCCTAGCTACTTTGAAACATGACTTCTACTAGGAAACACGATGCCTAGCTACTTTGAAACATGACTTCTACTAGGAAACACGATGCCTAGCTACTTTGAAACATGACTTCTACTATGAACCATGACTCCTAGCTACTTTGAAACATGACTTCTACTAGGAACCACGACTCCTAGCTACTTTGGAACATGACTCCTAGCTACTTTGGAACACGACTCCTAGCTACTTTGAAAGATGACTTCTACTATGAACCATGACTCCTAGCTACTTTGAAACATCACTTCTACTAGGAAACACGACTCCTAGCTACTTTGAAACACAACTTCTACTAGGAAACATGACGCCTAGCTACTTTGAAACATGACTTCTACTAGGAAACACGACTCCTAGCTACTTTGAAATATGACTTCTACTAGGAAACACGATGCCTAGCTACTTTGAAACATGACTTCTACTAGGAAACACGATGCCTAGCTACTTTGAAACATGACTTCTACAAGCCTTGAAATAAGCGGCCAGTCACGGTCATTGTCCGGTACAAATTTGTAACTTGTCAGTAACAATGTCGATTGTGCCGATCAACATGTCCGAAGCTCGCGTTGTAGTAAAAACCGGCTGTTTTGGAGTCGAATACAATACAATATTTGCACCGATTAAATTTTTTTTTTATTACGAATGAAAAAACACAATGTGTACCAGTGGGATTCGAACCGGTTCGTGGGGCACTTGACAGTCCAACACGAAGTTCATCTACAGTCCGTGTACCTGTTTAATAGGATTTTTCATAGTCTCGATTTTGCAGGAACTTTACATTGTGAAAAATGATGTCACGCATATTAGTCATTGACCTTTCGTACTTAGTATATACTTCCTGTGGCGTTTAAAGTTTCCAATTCAAATTTCCTCGTGGTTAACAATTAAAGGATGTTGAACAAAATAACTCCAGTCTTTGCTGTAAAAGAACAGACAGGTACCGATAATGACAAATCAACTGCCCCTGTTCCCAGTATCCAAGGCATGCGGCCTCCGATTAAATCGTGCCCTGGAAATTCCCAAACGAATATCTTGCGGAGTAGGATCTTAAAATCTAGCACTGAACTAAAATGGCAAAAGGAGGATTTAGTTAAAACAAATGCCTGTTTGTGGCTACAGTTTGAAGAAAACACCAAAGGTTACACTTAGGACTTGCTCGCTCTGCAAAACATTTCTCAAAGAAATGCAATATAATTACGATTTTTCGGACGCGTGGATCAAAGGGTCCACAAATCCATGTATCAAATGCAACCACTTTGAAAGATGACTTCTACTAGGAAACACGACTCCTAGCTACTTTGGAACACGACTTCTAGCTACTTTGAAAACATGACTCCTAGCTACTTTGAAACATGACTTCTACTATGAAACACGACTCCTAGCTACTTTGAAACATGACTTCTACTATGAAACATGACTCCTAGCTACTTTGAAACATGACTCCTAGCTACTTTGAAACATAACTTCTACTATGAACCATGACTCCTTGCTACTTTGAAACATGACTTCTAGCTACTTTGGAACATGACTCCTACTTTCAAAGACTCCTGTACTACTGAAACATGACTCCTACTTTGAAACATAATGAAATCAACTTTGACAAATGCTGCACACACACATTGAAATTTGCTTATATACCTTGGAGACTTTGTCACCGAATCCTGAAAACTCGATTTCTCCAAAGGCATCCGTCTTAGACGTCTTTGTGTGGTCATCCTTCGTCCATGTGTCAGTCGGCCGGACGCTGGCCATTTTAGTCTTGTCCAGTGACTTGTGATCTGATTTCTGGTAGCCGCAGAAACACACAGGATCATCGCTGATAAGGCTGGTTAATAAATCAAATACAAGGTTCAATTTTAAGAATTTGTCTCACACAGCACTTTAAAAACAAAACTGTTGTGGTTGAAATAGACCACCGACGGCAATTTGAAACCTGCAAAAGGCAATGGTTTTTAGAATAACTTTTGCAGCAAATAAATAAGACTGAAGGTTATTTTGCTGTATGTAGATATATTTTAAATGTACTGATATTATATGCTGGCAGATAATGTACATCAGGCTTAAACATTTTGCCATCATTTAGGAGCTTTAACGATGGCACTTTTGAGTTGTGATATGCTCCCGACAGATGGCAATTTATAATGCGACAACGGCAATTGCTGTCGGTTTCGTTGTTACGTTTAAGCCATGAAATACTATGTAGAATTACAGAGATTCATCCAGGCATTCTCTGTGGGTCCGAACATATAGGCCCCTTCCCAAAAGAAAGTGGTACCGAAAATATACAATTTCTGGGCTAAATATTCCCAATATACACGTATATATGTAACTCTTCAAAAAAAGTAGGGGAACCTGAAATATTAAAACATACGTTTCGACCACAGACATCCTAGTAAAGAACGTTCAGGTCTGTTTATCAACACACCAAAACACATTCCATAGTTTGCACATGCATCACGCAGTTGCCCCGTACATGTGCGTGGGGTGTCATTCTCGATTTTGACAATTTCCAGGAAGGTCCATTAATCACTGTGGAACATTATTTCTGTCAATCTTTTTTACACTGTTGATCATACAGTTGTTATTTTGTTTTGTTTTTAGTCATTTTTATTATTTGAATTTTCGATTTACTGATAAAAAAAACGTCAACTTTCAAATTTCACTTCTGACCCCAATTGTCCTTCAAGATCATTGGTGGTCATAAAACCTACTGTAATACTGAACTACCAGTTGTATTGTTTGCCCAATTAATTCACTATTGTCATATAACCATTCCCCATAGGTAATATACCGTACAATTTTGGTAACTGTTAATTCTTATTAGAGTTCCCTTCTGTTTTTTAAGAGTATAGTAGTATTCAAACACTGGGGTTAAAGCAGTTTATTTTCAAATATCCAGCGGGAGGTGTGCTATATAACCATGTTTTTAGGTGGTTGATAAAAAACGCTTCTGAAATAAAATTAATTAGGGTATGCTAGGTGCACAAGCATGATTGTGCACCTCAGATGTGAATTAACGACCGATATATATTTCACTATGTCTCTTCTGATACATATACAGAACTTTACATGTTGTTTTCGCTTCCTATTTATTGCACAAGTTTATTTTGCGCAAGAATATATACCACGAGATCGCATAGCAGTCGAGTGGTATGTTCTTTCGCAAATAAATATGCGTGCAATAAATAGGAAGCGAAAACAACGTATGTGAAGTTCTGTATTTATTACATAACTTCTTTTATGTTTTACAAAAATGTTTTTTAATTTAACGTCATAACACTTTGTTAAATCTATGATCAAAACTCTTCATGGGTTTATTTAATGTTATATTAAATTAAGAATCATACTCTGCGACTGCCTTGTGTAATGTTTCAAATACGATGTGACGTAGTCTGTAAATTAGACATTACGTCAGTAAATAAAAGGCGCTAACGGCAGTAAAAATAAAAAGGGAATTCCCCATTTAAAAATTCCAGTCCAATTCACACATATGTGCGATACAAAATAAGTTTATCACACGGTTTCAAAATGTTTATATCACTATCACCCCACATGTAATAAAGTGGTGTACTGCATCGTTCAAAGGCCTGAAAACATATCCCAAGTATGAAGGAAGGACGGAAATGTTTTATTTAACGACTCACTCAACACATTTTATTTACGGTTATATGGCGTCATACATATGTTTAAGGACCACACAGATATTGAGAGGAAACCCGCTGTCGCCACTTCATAGGCTACTCTTTTTGATTAGCAGCAAGGGATCTTTTATATGCACCATCCCACAGACAGGATAGTACATACCACAGCCTTTGATATGCCAGTCGTGGTGCACTGGCTGGAACAAGAAATAGCCCAATGGGTCCACCGACAGGGATCGATCATCGAGCGAGCGCTTTAACACTGGGCTACGTCCCGCCTGGCGAAACATCTTGTATAAATCCCCCGAGTTATCTAAATTATCTAACAGTGTTTGAGGACCGAGATAGAAGCAGAAATATCTTGTATAAATCCCCCAAGTTATCGAAATTATCTAACAGTGTTTGAGGACCGAGATAGAAGCATTCTAGTGTGCAAAATCACCACACTGTGGTCTAAATAAAACTGGTTCCCTGCATGTTCACAAATTGTATAAAATTGTGTAGCGTAGCGTTTTTTTAATTCTAAATTTATGACTGTTATATACATCAATAAATTCACAATTTTTTTTAATGACAAACAATTTTTATCATTACAAACAAGTTAACAGACTTATTTGGTTAGAAATGTATACATATAAATATACAGAACTTCATATACATGTATGTTGTTTTCGCTTCCTATTTATTGCACAAGTTTATTTTGCGAAAGAATATATACCACGAGACCGCATAGCGGTCGAGTGGTACGTACTTTCGCAAAATAAACGAGTACAATAAATAGGAAGCGAAAACAATGTATGTGAAGTTCTGTATTTATCGCATACCTTCTTTTATGAAAACAGTTTTTAATTTAACGTCATAACAACACTTTGTTAAATCTATGATCAAAACTCCTTTCATGGATTTACTTAAAGGTAGACTAAACTCCAACAAGAGCCTTACGTGTTGGAAAGATGCATACCCGGACCACCAACATACTGACACTTTAACAAGTGAAAAACGCGTAATTTTAGATTTAATAAAAAAAACCATGATTATTCCTGCTAACTGGGGGTAGCCATTTTGTTTTGTTTTCGTGACGTCCGATGGTATAGCTTGGGGCGAAGTGACGTCAGCTCCGTCTAACTATTATGCACAGTGTAAACAAATGCTCTAATTTACGACAAAGTGCTTCGCTTTCATCAACCAGACTTGTAAAACAACACAAATGACTTGATAGTATAATAAACTATTTAACTAAATATATTTCAATTTGCATCAATATAAAGAAATGGAGTTATAGTATTTTTTTCTTTTAAAAAATCCAAAAAAAAAAATGCATATTATTAAGCCTATTGGTAGGATACGTCGTTCGAGCAAAAACAACCACTCACGATACCCAAGTGATAATTTTTTTCTTTTTTTTAGAACTACGTAATTGGTCAGTTTTGTGATTTTAGATGGGAAAGTCTACTTAATCAAGTGTTTTACAAAATTACTTACAGTAATAAAGCAGCAGGACGGCTGGTAAGGTCCATTACGATTTGAGGGTATCCATGCGGTTACTACACAATACCCTGTGATCTTAATAAAAGAGGCATGTCTTTTTAGTGTGTTTAGACACAGTGTCTGGGGACCATCTAAATATACACCTGCCAATCAAGAACCACAGATACAGGCCACGGAAAGAAAAGACCAATTAACCAAGAAAACACTCCGACTATTATTTCAGTACGTGGCTTAATTTATATACAAAACATAAAACAGTTATTTTAACACTGTAACAATGGTGGTTTATTTTGTATTGAAAACTAAACCACATATACACGATGCTATGTTACTGGGATGGATATTATTACAGAACATTGCGATGCATCCGCAAAAATCAGGTATGTTTTGTTTCTTCAGTTCGAAGACGAATTCCTGACGTGACACGTTAGGTATTATGTAACCACCAGCTCGCCAGAGGGCATATTCACTGGGATGGTACAAAATGGCTGCGCCCGTTATATATAATAGCCGTCACATTTAACCGTTTTATTAATTAACTATACAATTATACTTATTGATATTAAGCAACAATGTGCATTATGTATTGTTGAATATGCATACCAGTCCAAAAGCCTTGCTTTAGCATTCCTTTAAAGCCAAGAATCATACTCTGTGGCAGCCTTGTGTAATGTTTCAAATACAATGTGACGTCATTTGTAAATCTCATATGACGTCAGTAAATAAAAGGCGCTAAGTAACCAGAAAAAGGGAATTCGATCCCCATTTAAAAGTTCTGGTCTATATTGCACATATGTGTGATACAAAATAAATTTATTACACTGTTTCAAAATGTCCGTATCACTATAGTAAGATTGAATCAGTATGTAACAAATCAGTTTCTAGCATCTTTTCCATGACCTTTTTAATGCAATGATGTACAATTTGATGTTATATGACATCATATTTTCTGATGTTTATCAAGGGATAATATTCAGTTTTTAGTGACATCGTCCAATCAGGATAGAATAAATGATATAACTGCGGGACGTTTGTAATTATAAATCAAGTTTAAAGTTTGTTGTTTGTTTTGTTTAACAACACCACTGGAGCACAGTGATTAATTAATCATCGGCTATTGGATGTCAAACATTTCATAATTCTGACTCGTAGTCATCTGAGGAAACCCGCTACATTTTTCCTAATGCAGCGAGGGATCTTTTATATGCACTTTCCCACAGACAGGAAAGCACATACCACGGCCTTTGTCCAGTTGTGGTGCACTGGTTGGAACGAGAAAAATTCTAATCAGCTGAATGGATCCACCAAGGTGGTTCAATCCTGTGTCGCAAGCACCTCAAGCGACCACTCAACCGACTGAGCTAAATTCCGCCCCTTAAATAAAAATCAGTGAAATTGTATCCAAAGCGGTCTACAACAAGCACTATATAGAAACATAACCGGTATTTGCATATGATTTATAAACTGTACAAGGGCAGGGAAAATTTTTTTGGTTGTTGTTAGTTTAATATGTTATGCTATGCAGCCCCGATTGCTCCCGATTTTTTGCAGCAAAATGTGCATGATTCGGTTTCTTTCCCGAACTGCGAACGAATGCTCACGACTGCTCTGCTGCAAGAACTAATACGATACCATTACGATCTTGAACCTGATTCATTACGAATCGGGACGACCTACTACGTGTACCCTAGGATGCCTTCCCAAATATGCTATGAATCATGACGATTAATGTGGAACGCGTCAAGAATTATTACAACATGCCAACGAATCCGCATGACTGCTACACAAATCAGTACGACTTCCTCAAGAACCAGTACAACTGCCGCAAGACACCTATATGAAGGCTGCCGAACAGGCCAAATTTCATTCGACGTTCTTTCTGCATGCAGGGAACATCACCATGCCGCCTTTCAAGAAGTCAGCAACCGGCCGCAAAGAACGAGGGAAGAGCCAGCGTACCCGTGGAGAACCAGAGGCAGAGAAAGAGCCAGAGAGTCGTATGAATACCCCATGTTTAACCACGAATATCCCGAATGCGTCTACAAACATACTACGGTTACACAAGATGCCCTCAAGAACTCGTAAGATTGAGTCACGATTTCAACTTTATTCACGATTACTCCCGACAGTTTTGAACATGTTCCGCATGTTTATCATTTTGTGTGAATGTATCAGTGTATAACAGTTAACTTACAAATTGTATAAAATTACACAACATGCATATCATGTTCAAAACAGTCGGGAGTCGATCTAGAACATTCAAGAATACCGACGAAAGGCCAGGAACCCCCTACGGTCTCAGTACGTATATCCAAGAATCACCAAGAATTCGTAAATCAGGTCAATTCGGGATATAATTTGTGTATGTGAGACTGGGGTTTTAAAGATACACCAAGCATATAGCACCTATAAAACATATTGCAGAATCATACACATTTGGCCAACTTACTCTGGTTTCTGTATAAAACACACACACTCTCTCTTTTTGATGTTTTTGCGGATCCAGGCAATGTCTTCATTCTACAAAAGACAAACAGCAATAATACATTTTATATAAGAAAATGTTTATCATTTTGTGTGAATGTATCAGTGTATAACAGTTAACTTACAAATTGTATAAAATTACACAACATGCATATCAATGCGATTTTAAATACTGGTACTAAATGTTTAAGTGCTATACATCGATAAATTCACAACAAGGCTTATAGTTATGAACAAAACAATTTAATTAGTGTTAATTTCTAACATCTTATTCATGTTCCATTTTACATAATGATGTTCTATTTTACAATGATCATGTTCCATTTTACATAATGATGTTCCATTTTACATAATGATGTTCCACTTTACATAATGGTGTTCCATTTTACAATGATCATGTTCCATTTTACATAATGTTCCATTTTACAATGATCATGTTCCATTTTACATAATGATGTTCCATTTTACAATGGTTATGTTCCATTTTCCATAATGATGTCATTTTTCTGCACTTATAATATATATATAAGGATAACATTGGATATTTTTCAGTGACATCAAAAAAGAAGTTTGTTTTGTTTAACGACACCACTGGAGCACACTGATTAATTGATCATCGGCTACTGATTGTCAAACATTATATTGGTAATTCTCACTTGTAGCCATCAGAGGAAACCCGCTACTAATGCAGCAAGGGATCTTTTATATGCACTTTTCCTACAGACAGGAAAGCACATACCACAGCCTTTGACCAGACTAACGCTCAATCGACTGGCCTAATTCCCTTCCACCAGTCCAGAATTTTGTGCCCAGAGCAACCGGCCCGGTGGCCCCACCCATTCTACGCCACCGGTTATGGAGATAAACTCACGTTTATTTTGTGAGGTATTTTCTCCATTTCAACGTCGCGTGTTTCACTCTATTTAACTTTACCGAGATGTGATACAGGTTTGTAGATTAAGCAAGCCTAGTGTTTGTTTTCACCGGATGAAACTAGGGTCTGCACCTTTAAAGAACATGGGCGGGTCGTAGCCCCGTGGTAAAGCGATCGCTCGATGCGCGGTCAGTCTGGGATCGATCCCCATCGGTGGGCCCATTGGGCTATTTCTTGTTCAAACCAGTGCACCATGACTGGTATATCAAAGGCTGTGATATGTACTACCCTGTCTGTGGGATGGTGCATATAAAAGATCCCTTGCTGCTTACTGAAAAAGAGTAGCCCATGAAGTGGCGACAGCGGCTTTCCTCTCTCAATATCTGTGTGGTCCTTAACCATATGTCCGACATATATAACCATAAATAAAATGTGTTGAGTGCGTCATTAAATAAAACATTTCTTTCTTTTGTTTTTAAACAACAAGCTACATGTAGTGTGTTGCTAAACAAACATTCCTTTCCTCTAATCCGCACTCACCGTCTGCCCGGCTGACGCGCCAAAGTCGTCCACTGTTCTCGCCTCCTCATGGTACTGTCGTACGACTGCTAGTTTCTCCTCTTCCTCCAGCTTGGGAACTTCGGGCGGGATCGACTTCATTGGAAGAGCTGACTCCATCGGGGAAACCCGTGATGCCATCACGTCACGCTACTGACTGGCTCTGAAATAACACAAGCAGTGTTCGAAATAAGCACCTGTCTGTTTGTTAGAGCTTGGCAGTATACTCTATATACCGTTCGGTATCAGTATTATGTCAATATCAATTTACCGTACCAAGCAAATCTCAAAATACAAAAATATTGGTACTGACATTTTTTTTTTAACGTCATTTAGTAAAAGCACTAACAATATATCTGACGAACACAAAAGAGCTGAAAAGAAGATATAGATGATGGTCATGTGTATGAAATTTAATTTTATTTAGATGAAATTAGGTTGTGAGACTTAACTCAGGCATGCACTTAAAGTCAAGTATCCTGAAAATACTTATGTGTGACCGCATATGAAGAGGATTAAGTAAGTAAGTAAGTATACCGAAAATACTGCTCAATTAATATCGATACTATATCAATACCGGATACTGTACCGATACGGAGGTAAACCACTCCCAAAATACTGATACTGATACTGAACCTGAAATTTCAATACCACCCAGCTCTACCATTTGTCCCGACAAGTGATAATCTGCTGGGACAAGCAAAATGAACATTAGTGGTTGGCTAGTGGACAAGTAAAAATTTATAATGCGGTTTCATTTTGAACAATCAAAAACATTGACCATGCTCTTGAATAAAACTAACAACTTATTAGGACAAGTAAAAATACTGATGGACAAATAGATTTGTAGATGTACATATACAGTGGACTAGTGAAACATTCTGCTTATTTCTATCACAGACAAGGAACATTTTGTTTTGAAAATCTTCATTTTAAGTCTGTTTGTGTGATGAATTGGCATATTTCTGAACATACTTGTATATATGCATGATCACCACATTTTATTTTCAAAATGTTTATTACCAACATTTCCAGGCAATTCGAAATTGATTAACAATTAATGTTTTAATTGTGTAGTGATCTCTGAAACTTGTGTAGCAAATTGAAAGACGATACTCTACTAAATGTTCCCTGTTATAACTGTGATATCATAAATGATATGCATAGTGTTATTGCCAATGTTAAAAACAGTTTATTTTGTTTAACGACACCACTAGAGCACATTGATATATTAATTATTGGCTAGAGGATGTCAAACATTTGGTAATTCTCACATACAGTCTAAGAGAGAAAACCTGCTACGTTTTGCCATCAGTTCAGGTCATAGGGTTTTACATGCACATTCAGAGCAAGCTGTTGTAGCACACGCCTGTCATGGGCACAGGTGCCTGCCTCGGCCGGAACCTCTGTTTAAGAGAGGAAAAAGGTTGGGGTGGGTAGAAGAGGGGACCGCCCATACTGGCAGGTACAAGAGAGCACCAGCAGCCTGATTGGCGTCGGTAGTGGGCTGGGGGTAGTTTTGGTGCTATATTGAATTTTGAAAGTCCCGTAGGATTAAGCCAAAAAGAAAGGTTGTTAAGTTTTTATGAAGGGGTTTGGGTGCCTTTTTTTTAACAGTCCGCCAAAAAATAAAGGGGAGCTAGGTATAATTTTTGAATTAGTCGTATATAGTATATCGAGACTGGTTTCTCAAAGGCTGTGGTATGTACTACCCTGTCTGTGGGATGGTGCATATAAAATAAAAAATCCCTTGCTGCTAATCGAAAAGAGTAGCCCATGAAGTGACAGCGGGTTTCCTTCCTCAATATCTGTGTGGTCCTTAACCATATGTCTGACGCCATATAACCGTAAATAAAATGTGTCAAGTGTGTCGTTAAAACATTTCCTTTTCTTTCCTTTCTTGTATGTGGAAAAGTTCATATAATTTAAGATGACTTGCTGCTAGTGTAAAAATGTTGCGGGTTTTTTCTGATGATTACGAGTCAGAATTAAAAATTTTTTAGAAATACAATAGCCGATTAATTAATTAATAGATGTGCTCTAGTGGTGTCATTAAACAAACTAATTTGGGACACTATCTTGAATGAGAAATAGCTAGTCCAGTGGGCCCAACAAATATCAGCATGGGCGTAGGTAGCCCGAGTACTCTGACTGTAAGAGAGCTAGACGGACATTTGGACATAAACACGCTCTCATTACAGTCAGAGACCAACCTATGTCTTTTTTTGGCAATTCCTGACTACCAAACGGTAGGCAACGAGTCCCGCTCTAATACCACAACAATCCTATGTTTGACGTCAAATACCTTTACATCAATCATTTTCGAGTTAAGTGATACAAAAAAATCCACATATTAATCACTAATACACTTACTACAGAAAGAAACCCGACAGCACCCACATTCAGCTACGCTTCGTGACACTCCGTCGCAACAATTGCAAAGCTCGGCGATCTATTTCGAGACGTAGACCACGTGATCGCGCACTGGGCGATTCCGCCTTGTGCAGCAGTTACAGGGGCCGTCTCATATCAAGCGAAGTTACAACATGGAAGAGTTGGCTAATGCCGTTTTGGATGAATTTGGATTTCATTACGTCATTAAACCAAAACAATTTCACATTATTGATTCCATTTTGAATTTGAAGGATACATTTGGGGTGTTATCGACAGGATACGGCAAAAGTATGTGCTACGTACTGCCTCCTCTTATGAGATGACCCCTGTAACTGCTGCACAAGGCGGAATCGCCCAGTCTCGAAATAGATCGCCGAGCTTTGCAATTGTTGCGACGGAGTGTCACGAAACGTAGCTGAATGTGGGTGCTGTCGGGTTTCTTTCTGTAGTAAGTGTATTAGTGATTAATATGTGGATTTTTTTGTATCACTTAACTCGAAAATGATTGATGTAAAGGTATTTGACGTCAAACATAGAATTGTTGTGGTATTAGAGCGGGACTCATTGCCTACCGTTTGGTAGTCAGGAATTGCCAAAAAAAGACATAGGTTGGTCTCTGACTGTAATGAGAGCGTGTTTATGTCCAAATGTCCGTCTAGCTCTCTTACAGTCAGAGTACTCGGGCTAGGGCGTAGGAAGACGCCAAAAAGGGGGGGGGGGGCACACACACACATATATATATATATATATATATATATATATATATATAAAATACATGTAAAAATATATTAAAACAATCCATGCTCCTCTCATCCCACCAGCCCCACCCCACCCCCCGCCAGTGATCAGACTATTGTCAATGAAGAGTATGTAAGAATGAAAATAATATATAACATTAACAGGGCAAACATTGGGGTGGGGTGTGGTGGGGTTGGGGGTTGTTCCTAGGCGACAACACGTTTTCACTCACTAAGTAAGTTAAAAAAATTTAAAATCTCATATCAAACCCAAAAATAGCTTCAATACATCAGCTTCTTAAACGCGTTAAATTAAGACAAAATTATCAACATCTTCTATAGTGAGATAGCCTATATTATATAATATATTATTATATAAAATATATAATAAAATTGTCTTTAAAACTATCTAAAAATCCCAACGTTTCGTTTAAAAACTTTAAACTTCCTCAGGGGAATAAAACACAAAATATAAAAATCACTGATCCACAAATATGGCTTCCCTCCCCTTTCCATTTTTGGAAGTAGCTTAAAGTTGCACGCGGCGAACTCACAGTGACAACCTGTTTTATTTACCTGTAATGGTAGAAGGGCCTGAACTGCGTAAACCGCCGACATCTTCATCTAACCACTTCAAATTAATAGCTTACTGTCAATCTTCGACATGTCAAAACAAAGCATGCCAATAATCGAAAAGAATACACTGTCTGCGTTTTTTTGTTTCGTATTTTTCGTTTCAACTTTAACTTTGCTATTTGTTATGTTAAAAACTAAATTAATTCAGATAATAATTAATACAGTAATAATTATGAATGTTTACGTGCAAATTAGTGGGATAATGTAGATTAAGCATTTCAACGTTGTGGGAGCACCTGTTAGTGTTGTGAGTTGTTATGGATACACCATAACAAAACTACTTCACTTATTCGGGAATACTCGGGAATTTTCGTAACATAAATTACAGGTAACACGGGGCCATTCCAATCGGAACTCCTCGTACATTTCTACATCTAGCGTAGCGGAATGTGACAAGGTGTTCCGATTGGGGGCCATTCACGTTTGCATGCATTTCGATAGTTCATCAAGCTGTGATAAAGCTCGGCATAGCAATGGCGTAGCGCCAGCATGAGGCAGACGAGGCACTTGCATCGTCTTTAATATCCCCAGATTTATTTAATTTTTCCCATTAAACTGATATTTCAGGCGCGTGCGCGGGGGGGGTTTGGGGGGGGTCGAAACCACCACCCACCCCTGCTCAAGGCCATTTTTTTTTCATATCCCGATTTTTTTACATTCCTGTGAATGGATATGGAAGTACTGAGATGTTATCGGGCTTCTCCAGACACCTCGACCCCCCCCCCCCCCCCTGCAAAATTTCCTGCGCACGCCCCTGTATTTATTTTACAGGTCTGGGTTTTTCTTCGGCGTTTTTTCCACTCTGGCTACGCCCCAGCATATATAGAGGTTTTTCAGTTGAACGTAATTTTCAGGCTGTAAAACGGATAGTTGTTCAGGGCAAACATTTCACACCTTAATCGTGTAAAATAATCCATTAATTTCGAGCTTATGGAATTCGGGGGCATCCTCCGCCAAGACAGTTTGAATTTCAGGTACTCAAATACAGGGATTCCCAGTCTGTAGCTCCACGCGGTAAGACGTGTTTGTTTCGCTGGTGCACACTGCACGTGCTTTCATGTGCTCGACTTGGGGATCCTTCATTTTGTTGTTTTTGTCAGCGAAATGAAGTTTTCTACTGGGATGTATGCGGCCATTGGAACTGATAGAACGCTGGAACGCTTCTCGTTTCGACAGTCTGCACCACCAGGTTGGATTCTTTTTTAGCGAGATTCCTCGCCTCCACGTCATTTCTCCGTCTAACTATGTTGACTTGTTTTTTCGTGACTCGTATGACGGCCATTCTGCAGAACGCCACGGTTGTTCGCGTTTAGTCTCTACATGTCCGAGCCTGTCCTAGCAGCACTGGAAGATTGATCGCCCCACTCTAAGAAGAAATAGGAAGCGGGGTCGGCCCCTACTACTCTTTTTCTAGACTTTATTTGCTTTATAGTGATACCATCTCGTATCCTCCGGAGTCGGGCCCGTCCGCACCACTATACCAACCCATGACGACTGGACTATACCCTAGTCTGATACTCTCTCTCGTTTAGACGGATCCGGCTTCTCAAGATCTGTATTTCAGCACAGCACTACACCTTCAACGTCTATCGACTGTCAATCTAGGGGTTTTCTTGACGGGATGCAACCCATCTCGTCCCTATAAGCTGTGCACCCAAACGGCCTTAACGAGGCCACTTACGTGGACATATCGATCGGACTTTAAACTTTTAGATCTGCGTTCAAAAGATTATGTCGAAATTACTCTCTTTTTTTTATTTTATTATTAAATAGTCCGATCCTCTCTTCTTTTTCTTTAATTTTGGACCGTCCTTCTAAAATGCTCCAAATTATATAAATATTATTCGGCCGAGCAGTCAATTATTTTTATTTTTGGCTTGTAAGTTTTTTTTGTTTTTTTTAATTTATTCTATTAACTTTTTTACTAATTGCTATTTTCAAAATTCTGCCCATTTTCAACTCTACCCCCCCCCCCCCCCCCCTCCATCCCGAGTCAGGTCACCGATCTTATCGGAGGTCGGACTCGGGATGGGCGTGTTCGAAACCCTAGTGGTATATGGGCACGTTAAACAAGTTATCATCATCATCAAATACAATATTTCTAGCCTTCTAAACACAATACTAGGCAAAAGTGTGGGATCCATGGCCACCAAAACTCTCCCCACCCCCATCCAATAAATAGTTTCAGATAACTGGATAAATTAGTACTATATTTGAAATGACATTTTGACTAACCATTTCCCGGGGAGGGGGTGGGGGTAGGGGATCCCGATTTAGCTCAGGCGGTTGAGTTGTCGCTTGAGGTGCTTGCATCGCAGGATTTAGCCCGAGTACTCTGACTGTAAGAGAGCTAAGGGGCTGTGCCGTACCACTTTTTTTTTTTTTTTTCCGTGTGTTATATTTGTTGTATCTGTGAAAATGTCCTTCACAGGTGAATGTGAAAGGCGTATGGAAACCTCGAGCCGTACCACTGTCTATGATTTAGTCTCTCCCATTTTTTACACTGTGCCGCCCCTGGCCTCAGCTAGACGGACATTTCCAGAAGGTTATACGCTCTCGTTGGATTTTGTGCATACCGGCCAACAGGGGACTATCCCAACTTGTATGCGGTGATTTTTGAAAACCTTATTCCCAAAACTAACAGTGACACCATGCCAAATTTCAAAAACTTCTCACAAAGTGCACATTTTTTATGAATTCGCTCAGGTCAGGTCAAGTCAGGTCTTGGTTTTAATGTGCACATTCGGGACAAGCTGTTGTAACGCACGCCTGTCATGGGCGCAGGTGTCGACTTTCGCCGCTACTCCGTCCACAATCTAATTAAAATTAGCTCCACTATAATGGTAGACCAGTAGAGCTAATTTTAATCAGACTGCTCCGTCCAGGACAATGAATTCCCTTGTCATGGGCATAGGGTTTAATGTGCACACAGTGACGTAGCGTGGGCGGGGCCAACGGGACGGTCGCCCCGGGCACAACATTCTGGACTGGTGGAAGGGACTCTGGGAGTGCTAGCGGTCCATTGGTTAGGGGGCGCAATAGCTTACTTGCCTTGCCCCGTGCGCTGGCAACCCACGGTGTCTACCGGTGACTTTCTTCTCTTTTTTTTCAATATTCGAGAACGCACAATTGCACCTCAAACGTGGCAAAATAATTTAATTTTGTGTCGTGCCTCACCATAAGCCTAAAGGACCCACCCCTCTGAAAATTCTGGCTACGGACCTGCGCTATGAATTACCTCTCCGCTATCTTCCTTTTATTGTAATTTACGTGAATTACAAAAAATCTTTTATGACTGAGCCCATGGGTAGCGTTTCATGACCCAAATTACGGTAAATGGTGCGAGTGCGCTTTATTTTTACACGCTCATAAAGCCTACCACTAGAGTTTCGAGCATGTCCGTCCCGGGGCCTGTCTCTTGATAGCAGGGCCTTGTCCCGGGACAGAACAAAATTAAGCGGACAATTTTGAAATTTACATCCAAAAATTAAATAGTGGGCCTTTAAAATTTTGATGCGCATATCTAATTAATATAATTAATAAAGAAAATTCTACTCATTAAATTTGGTCGCTAGATTAGATCGGGTGGTCAAAAAGAAATTAGATAAGATCGGTGGCCTGACTCGGGATGGAAGGGGGTTGGGGGGGGGGGGGGGGGGGGGGTAGAGTTGAAAATGGGCAGAATTTTGAAAATAGCAATTAGTAAAAAAGTTAATAGAATTTATATAAAAAAAAAAAAGTTACAAGCCAAAAATAAAAAGAATTGACTGCTCGGTCGAATATTTATATAATTTGGAGCATTTTAGAAGGACAGTCCAAAAATAAATAAGAGAAAGAAGAGAGGATCGGACTATTTAATAATATTTAAAAAAAGAATAATTTCGACATAAACTTTTGAACGAAGGTCTAAAAGTTTAAAGTCCGATCTATATGTCCACGTGAGTGGCCTCGTCAAGGCCGTTAGGGTGCACAGCTTGTAGGGACGAGATGGATTGCATCCCGTCAAGAAAACCCCTAGATTGACAGTCAATAGAGGTTGGAGGTGTAGTGCTGTGCTGAAATACAGATCTTGAGAAGCCGGATCCGTCTGAACGAGAGAGAGAATCAGACTAGGGTATAGTCCAGTCGTCATGGGTTGGTATAGTGGTGCAGACGGGCCCGACTCCGGAGGATACGAGATGGTATCACTATAAAGCAAGGTAAAGTCTAGAAAAAGAGTAGTAGGGGCCGACCCCGCTTCCTATTTCTTCTTAGAGTGGGGCGGTCAATCTTCCAGTGCTGCTAGGACAGGCTCGGACATGTAGAGACTAAACGCGAACAACCGTGGCGTTCTGCAGAATGGCTGTCATACGAGTCACGAAAAAAACAAGTGAACATAGTCAGACGGAGAAATGACGTGGAGGCAAGGAATCTCGCTAAAAAAGAATCCAACCTGGTGGTGCAGACTGTCGAAACGAGAAGCGTTCTAGCGTTCAATCAGTTCCAATGGCCGCATACATCCCAGTAGAAAACTTCACTTCGCTGACAAATACAACAAAAGTGAAGGATCCCCAAGTCGAGCAGCGAAAGCACGTGCAGTGTGCACAAACACGACTTACTGCGATGAGCTCCAGACTGGGAATGACGGTAAATGGTATGTTGAAAGTTTCTAACCGGCCTCGGTGGCGCAGTGGTTAAGCCATCGGACTACAGGCTGGTAGGTACAGGGTTCGCAGCCCGGTACCGGCTCCAACCCAGAGTGAGGTCTTAAGGGCTCAATGGGTAGGTATAAGGCCACTACACCCTCTTCTCTCTCACTAACCACTAACCAACTAACAACTAACCCACTGTCCTGGACAGACAGCTCATATAGCTGATGTGTGTGCCCAGGACAGCGTGCTTGAACCTTAATTGGATATAAGTTGAAATGAAATGAAATGAAACAAATGAAAGTTTCTAAATATATTAGACTTAAACAGTTCTTCTTCTTCTTCTTCTTCTTCTTCTTCTTCTTCTTCTTCTTCTTCTTCTTCTTCTTCTTCTTCTTCTTCTTCTTCTTCTTCTTCTTCTTCTTCTTATTCTTATTATTATTATTATTATTTTACACCTAATACTCGAGAGTGAAACTCGACCCGGACCCGAGTACCCGACATTTACTAGACCTTACTAGGTGATAATGAGACTAAGGAATAAAGTAAAATAGCATTATGCATCTTAATTCTAGGTGTTTTCTTGTCTGCATTAGAAATAAAAATACAGCGGGTTTCCTCCGATGAATGGGGCAGGACGTAGCCTAGTGGTAAAGCGGTCGCTCGATGCGCGGTCGGTGTGAGATCGATCCCCGTCGGTGGCCCCATTGCGCTATTTCTCGTTCCAGCCAGTGCACCACGACTGGTATATCAAAGGCCGTGGTATGTACTACCCTGTATGTGAGATGGTGGATATAAAAGATCCCTTTCTGCTAATCGAAAAATAGTAGCCCATGAAGTGGTGACAGCGGGTTTCCTCTCTCAATATCTGTTTGGTCCTTAACCATATGTCTGACGCCATATAATCGTAAATAAAAATGTGTTGAGTGCGTTGTTAAATAAATTATTTCTTTCTTTTTCTCTAATGACTACGAGTCAGAATTACGAAATGTTTTTACATCCAGTAACAGATGATGAATTAATCAATGTGCTCCAGTGGTGTCGTTAAACCAGTGGCGTAGCGTGGGCGGGACCACCGGGGTGCAAAATTCTGGACTGGTGGAAGGGACTCGGGCAGTGCTAACGGTCCACTGGTTAGGGGACGCAATACTTGCCTTACCCCGAGCGCTGACAACCCACGCTACGCCACTGCGTTAAACGAAACAAACCTTTTACTTAATTTCAGCGTTGAACACGAATGCCAAATCATGCCCTTGTATTGCATTTAGAAACTGGTTGAAACGTTCAGTATTATGTCGAACGGACGGCCAGATTGAAAACAGAAACTAGTACATTATCATATAATTATTGTGTAACTTGTAGTGCTGATTAGTTACTGCTGATTTCAAGGACGGGACGTAGTCCAGTGGTAAAGCCCACCGACGGGGCTATTTGTCGTTCCAGCCAGTGCACCACGACTGGTATGTGCTATCCTGTCTGTAGGGTGGTGCATATAAAATCCCTTGCTACTAATGTAAAAATGTAGCGGGTTTTCTCTCCAAGACTATATGTCAAAAATTACCAAATGTTTGATATACAATAGCCGATAATTAATAAATCAATATGCTCTAGTGGTGTCGTTATACAAAACAAACTTTAATTTACTGTTGAAATTAATGTTCTACACTGTCTCACTTGTACGGATACGCGAGTCCTGTGAACGGAATCTTCCTAGACTCGGTCCGTGCCCAAGTACTCGAGGATTCATGGAGACCCCCTACACAGATGTTTTTTTTTTTTTTTTTTTTTTTTTTTTAAACATTTTTTTTTAATTTTTAAAAATAAATTTAAATAAGGAAATGGTTTATTTAACGACGCACTCAACACATTTTATTAACAGTTACATGGCGTCGGACATATGGTTAAGGACCACACAGATATTGAGGGAGGAAACCCGCTGTTGCCATTTCATGGGCTACTCTTTTCGATAAGCAGCAAGCGATATTTTATATGCACCATCTCATAGACAGGATAGTACATACCATGGCCTTTGATATACCAGTCGTGGTGCACTGGCTGGAACGAGAGATAGCCCAATGAGCCCACCGACGGGGATCGATCCCACACCGACCAGGCATCAAGCAAGCGCTTTACCACTGGTCTACGTCCCGCTCTACACAGAATGGAAGCTTTAATTTATGAAAGGAAAGGCCAACAGTCAAGACATAAATAAATAATTCTAAAGTCACTTGGAAGAAACATATATCTTCTTTTATTCCCGTCTTTATTTACGGCCTGTATCTGATACCTTATATCGATTTTCTTTCTAAACATTACTTCTGTATGGCATGCTTTATAAACCCAGAGCAGAACATTTGTACAGAGATAAGAGGAACACTCTTCGTCGTCTGTTTGTCAATATACTGTCTTCTATAAAACAATCTCTGAATGATTTTGAAAACTGTATCACCAGTAAGAAAACAGACACTATTTCCAAAACTAATCCTGGAATACAGCAGTTTACTTCTTTGGGAAAATGTGGATTTTGAAATCACATAATAACGCCCTAAATTACAGATGTGAATTTTGAAATCATAGAAAGACGCCCCAAATTAAGGATGTGGATTTTGAAATCACAGAGTAACGCCCTAAATTACAGAAGTGAATTTTGAAATCATAGACTGACGCCCCAAATTATGGATGTCGATTTTGAAATCATAGAGTAACGCCCTAAATTATGAATGTGGATTTTGAAATCACAGAATAACGCCCTAAAGTTACGGATGTGGATTTTGAAGTAATAAAATAACGCCCTAAATTACGGATGTGAATTTAGAAATCACAGAGTAACGCTCTAAAGTTACGGATGTAGATTTTGAAATCATAGAGTAACGCCTCAAATTATGGATGTGGATTTTGAAATCATTGTGTAATGCTCTAAATTAGAGTTTCATCGTATGGAATGAAAACCCCAAGATACGAGATAGGACTGTGCCTGTATCGTCAGTGCAACACAACACCGTGCCAGCTTCTAGTATAAATCCATCACACAATTGCAGAAATGAAAAACAAAAGCAAATCCAGAAATCATGCAAAACTTGTGCAAAATAACAATAATATCGTGCAAAAGATAACAACAATACTGAAAATCGGTGACGAATGTTAATTATGTGTGCAAAATATGATTTAAAAAAAAACAATCAAAAAAAATCAGTGATATTGTAACTTGGAAAGGATATCAGACTGAATCAACCATTTAGCTTCTGGAACTGGCGACATACATGTAAGTATACAATTCTGCTAATCAAAGATTCTTCTTCTTCTTCTGCGTTCAAGCTATAGTTGATCATGCTTTAGATTTGGAGTCCGGTTGTGATGATAAAAAACGCTGTCTCTGTCAAGTCTTCTTTGGAACCCCAAAGCTTGACGGTCAGTGTTGCTCCGTTTGGCCAGTGCTTTATCCTAGCTTCATTGTAGAGGGCGCATAATTGCAGGGTGTGCTCTAGGGACTGTGGTCCTGTTTGACATGGACATTCATCAGTGTCTGCCAGTTTCAGGCGATACATATGAGATCTGAGATGGCAGTAACCGGTTCTTAGCCTGAAAATGGTTGTCTCATGGTATAATCAAAGATTCATTTTGGTATCATTCGTGTTTTACGGATTTTGACAAACATTAATCAAGAATAATCCTGTAGCATTTATAAAGGTGAGAAAAAAAAGATGCAACAACAAAAACTTATAATTTCTTGTGTGCCAATTGCGAAAAACAAATTATTGCCAATCAAGGATTATTATTGTAGCGGGCGTGCACAATAAGGATACACAAAAAGGAAGTGAAAATTCTTCACAATTCCGTCTAGAAGTAATTAAGAATCGTGTTGTGGTGTTCGTCTGCAACAATATATATATATATATACGATACGGATACGATATTGTTAAAGGGACATCCCTCAATTTGCTACAATCTTTAAGATGTTATCGACTAAAAGAGACTTTGTAACGACTGTAATTACATATCAAATATATTTTTCTGCATAAAATATTAGAGGCTGTATATTAAACGTGCTTCTGATTGTTCTAATATTTGTACTAGGTTATATTTCATTTTATTTCCTAAAATATTTGTTTTCGTACGTACAAAATTATTTGAAGACGAAATCCAGTTTGGGCTTCTTACAAATATTAAGACGACCAGAAACACAATGAATATACAGACACTGATATTCTAAACAAGAAAATATATTTAATATGTAAGTTTAATCGTAGAAATATTTTATTAGTCGGAAACATCTTACAAGGCAGCAAACTCAGGAATGTCCCTTTAATTACAATGCGTCTACAAAAAAAAAAGTCCAAACAAATAAATAGATATATTGACAGGTTAAATGAGACCACACAATTAATTAATTCTCAAAAAACTGTTCGCTCATTTCATTTCAGCTTATTTTCCGTGCTTATATCCAATTAAGGTTAAAGCACGCTGTCCTGGGTACACATCTCAGCTATCTTGGCTGTCTGTCGAGGACAGTGAGTTAGTTGTTAATTACTAGTGGTTAGTGAGAGAGAAGATCGTGTAGTGGCTTCACACCTACCCATTGAGTCGTTAAAACTCGCTCTGGGTGGGAGCCGGTACCGGGTGGGGAACCCAATACCTACCAGCATTATTTCCGATGGACCGGCCTCGGTGGCGTCGTGGCAGGCCATCGGTCTACAGGCTGGTAGGTACTGGGTTCGGATCCCAGTCGAGGCATGGGATTTTTAATCCAGATACCGACTCCAAACCCTGAGTGAGTGCTCCGCAAGGCTCAATGGGTAGGTGTAAACCACTTGCACCGACCAGTGATCCATAACTGGTTCAACAAAGGCCATGGTTTGTGCTATCCTGCCTGTGGGAAGCGCAAATAAAAGATCCCTTGCTGCCTGTCGTAAAAAAGAGTAGCCTATGTGGCGACAGCGGGTTTCCTCTAAAAACAATGTCAGAATGACCATATGTTTGACGTCCAATAGCCGATGATAAGATTAAAAAGCAATGTGCTCTAGTGGCGTCGTTAAATAAAACAAACTTTACTTTACTTTTATTTCCGATGGCTTAACCACGACACCAGCGAGGTGCCAATGTATTCCTTTCGTCGACTAAGCTTGCATAATGAAAACAGTTCTCATTCAGGAAGGAAATGTTTTATTTAACGATGCACTCAACACATTTTATTTACGGTTATATGGCGTCAGGTTCCCATTCAGTGCCTGAATACTGAAGGTGTTTTTGGTGTCACCTGCCAGTAATTTGATCTATACTGAACCACAAAAGAAATGGGACTATTTTAGTATATATTTTAACATAATACAGTTAATTCAGTAAAGAAAGTGTCAAACTTGGTGGCCTCAAATATTCACTAAATATGCAACATTTTAATAGACACAAAAAGTAAAGGGTCTCTCTCTCTCTCTCTCTCTCTCTCTCTCTCTCTCTCTCTCTCTCTCTCTCTCTCTCTCTCTCTCTCTCTCTCTCTCTCTCTCTCTATATATATATATATATATATATATATATATATATATATATACAGTGTATATATATATATATATCACTGTATATATATATATATATAAAAATATATATATAATTATATATATATACATACATACACACACACACATATACCCACACATACCCCCCCCCCCCACACACACACACACACATATACATATACATGCATTGGATGTCAAACATTTTATCACATGTAATTCTGAAAGGTAGTCAACAGAGGAAACCCGCTACATTTTCATAATGCAGCAAGGGATCTTTTATATGCACTTTCCCACAGACAGGAAAGCGCATACCACGGCCTTTGACCAGTTGTGGTGCACTGGTTGGAAAGCGAAAAACCCCAGTTGGTTGAATGGATCCATCGAGGAGGTTCGATCCTGTGACGCAAGCACCTCAAGCGAGCACTCAACCGACTGAACTAAATCCCGCCCTAGTATATATACAGTGGCGGATCCAGAAAATCCATTTACTGGGGCCCCCAATGACTTGAGGCGGAATGGCAAAGGAACTTTGGGGGAGGTTTGGAGGGGGATTGTAAAAACAATGAAAATCAATATATAATAAAAATTATAACCCAACCCCCCCCCCTCCCGATCCGCCTCTGATGTATATATATATATATATATATATATATATATATATATATAATATATGTGTGTGTGTGTGTGTGTATACATGACGTGTGTGCATTATTATAGATGGAAACGTTCATTTTTAATTTGTTGATAAGAACGGGTTCTACGTGTGCTGAAACACGAGCAGTGGCGAATCTAAGGGGATGGGGGGGGGGGGGGGGGCTTTAGGCCCGGGGCCCCATACGTTTTGCGACAGTTTTATTTATTTATTTTACGTTGGAGGATCCGATGTATCATTTCAGGAACGTATGTGGCTTTCATTGCCCTCCTCCAATCAAATGGATTTTCGGGATCCGCTACTGGCGTGCATTAATTTAACATCACCCATTTTAAAATAATGGTTAGATCCACACTGAACCGCCCCCATCGTTTATATGAGGTGACAATAAATGTAGAGATAAATACACAGTACAAAATCCAAATTTAGATAAATGTTATTTATTTAGCACGCACGAAGGGGCTTCGATTTACCGTCGCTAAGATATAATATATTTTTCATCATTTATTTAAAATGAGATCTCTAGGTTGATAGATAGATACATTGTATATATATATATATATGTATACATTTTTATTTCAATGTATTATCTGATTATTATACATAGACTAGAGAGCCATTTCTTTTACAGAATCACATACAAATATTGAATTAGTGCGTCGCAGTTTAGGTGCGTCTTTAGTACGCTTCTCGTTTTATGCGTGTTTTTTAAATGGATTTTTATTGGACGTTATTTCAACGTGGTTCCCTTTTGTATTCTGCAATAAGCTTCAACAATGGTTTGACCAAAATAGCCAGGTTATATTTTCTACCTGGCCATTTGTCGTAAATGCTCCAATACTGGATTTTAGAACTGGAAAACTGCACGCCGCAGATGGAACGATAAGTAAAGTAAAGTGCTTGTTTGTAGTTGTCTTTGTCTTGTCTGTGTTTGTTGATGATGTTTTTTTCTGTCACATCTGGGGCTAGTTCTAGCTCAATCGGTAGAGCGCTCGCCGCCTTAGGTGTTTGCGTCGATGTCCCGCCACACACCTCCTAAACAGTTCACCACAACTGGTATACCAAAGGACGTGGTATGTGCTCTCTTGTCTCTGCATATAACATATAGGTGATACGTTTTTTTACGCAGATTTTCTAGATTAATAAGATTATCCATGTGTTCTGTTGTCAGTGGGGCAGACCGTGTAGCTGTTTTTTCTTTGTGCTGGGGCGCGTCCTAGTTCAGTCGGTACCTGTGCTAAACAGTTCACCACGACTGGTATACTAAAGGACGTGGTATGTGCTCACTTGTCTCTATATATAACATATAGGTGATACATTTTTCTTACGCAGATTTTCTAGATTATGTGCTCTGTTTTCAGTGGGGCAGTATAGCCCAGTGGTAAAGCACATACTTGATGTGCGGTCGGTGTAGGATCGATCCCCATCGCTGGACTCATTGGGCCAGTGATATAGCGTGGGTTGCCAGCGCCCAGGGCAAGACAAGTATTGCGCCCCCTAACCACTGGACCGGTAGTACTCCCCGAGTCCCTTCCACCAGTCCAGAATTTTGCGCCCGGGACAACCTCCCCGGTAGCCCCGCCCACGCTACGCCACTGCATTGGGCTATTCCTCGTTCCAGACTGTGTACCATGATTGGTGTATCAAAGGCCGTAGGATGTGCTGTCCTGTCTGTACAAAAGGGCATATAAAATTATTCCTTGCTACTAATGGAAAATTGTAGCGGGTTTCCTTTCTTAAACTACAGGGGCCTATGTCACAATTAACAATCTGTTTCACATCCAATAACCGATGATTAATATGTTAGTGTGTTTTAGTGGTGTCGTTAAACAAAACAAATTTTTACTTTTACTTTTTTCTTTTTTTTTTACGTTCATAGTGACATTCGTGGTGTTCCGGAAAACTACTCAAAATATGAGTGCCCGACGGATCAACACCGGAAGTATGACGTCATCATCGGAAAACGTTTCCAGCGTAAATACAACAATATCTGACCTGACCTCATCCGATGGGTCCGACAGTGTGATGTCATATGATAGATCTCATTCATTGGATAATTTTTCGGATTATACCGGAAGTCCAGGTGAGATTCGTCATAGTTGTGTAATACTAAATTAATATGAGACGACAGTAAGGGGGGGGGGGGGGGGGGGGGGGGGGTAGAGGGTCACTGCCCCGCCCTGAACTCTTGAAGACAATGCATTCCCCAGTTGAAATGTAAATTATTACAATATCACTATCCCACATCCTAACCCCATTTGCTATCATCTTCCAAAGCTGAACGGGGTGTAACTCAGTGGTAAAGCGCTCGCCTGATGCTCTGTCGGTCTGGGATCGATGCTCGTCACTGGCACATTGGGTTATTTCTCGTTTCAGTCATCGCACCACGACTGGTATATCAACGGCCGTGGTATGTGCTGTCCTGTTTGTGGGGTGGTGCAGATAAAAGATCCCTTGCTATTATGGGAAAATGTAGCAGGTTTCCTCTTTAAAACTATACATGTCAAAATTACTAAATGTTTGACATGCAATAGCCGACGATTAATAAATCAATGTGCTCTTGTAGCGTCGTTAAACAAAGCAAACTTTAACTTTTCTTCCAACGCCTATGAAAGTCTTTATCTCCAAATCGCTCTTGCTTATTACACACCGACGGATTCAGAGTGGGAGTCACATCATCATCATCCACAATGTACAACTCTGAACCACTGACCTGAAAACCGGACTCTGGACATCTTTATTTCAAAGGGGGGAGGGACATAACTCAGTGGTAAAGCGCTCGCTCGATACGCGGTCGGTCTGGGATCGATCCCCGTCGGTGGGCCCATTGGGCTATTTCTCGTTCCAACCAGTGCACCACGACTGGCATATCAAAGGTCGTGGTATGTACTACCCTGTCTGTGGGATGGTGCATATAAAAGATCCCTTGCTGCTAATCGAAAAGAGTAGCCCATGGAGTGGCGACAGCGGGTTTCCTCTCTCAATCTCTGTGTGGTTCTTAACCATATGTCTGACGCCATATAACCGTAAATAAAATGTGTTGAGTGCGTCGTTAAATAAAACATTTCTTTCCTTTATTTCAAGGGGGCGGGAGTTAGCTCAGTCGGTTGAGTGCTCGCCTGAGGTGCTTGCGTCGAAGGATCGAACCACCTCGGTGGATCCATTCAACTGATTTGGGTTTTTTCTCGTTCCAACCAGTGAACCACAACTGGTCAAAGGCCATGGTATATGCTTTGCTGTCTGTGGTAAAGTGCATATAAAAAATCACTTGCTGCTAATGCGCGGGTTTTCTCTGATGACTACGTGTCATAATTACGAAATGTTTGACAACCCATAGGCGATGTGGTGTCGTTAAACAAAACAAGAGTTTACTGTATTTCAAAATTATCCGAGGAACAGGCTGCGAACCCTCGGTGTTTACCATAGTTTGACACCCAATAACTGATGTATTTTTCGTGCTGGGGTGTTGTTAAACATTCATTCATTCATTCCGGACCCTCCATTGGTCTTTGGCAAACTGCAACATGCATTTTGTTTTTAATTTTGTCCCCCGCCCACTTTACAAAATCCTCGATCCATCTGTGCACACGATTCATAGAAATATTTGGATTGAAAAAAAATCTTATAACTTAATTGTCACCATGACAACCTGTTACTATACGCGAACAACATGTGCAATTTACTAAATATCTAGAGGCTAATATGCCAATCAAATTTTAAAGTTGAATGATACGGTGATACGACTAGATGCTTATCGATAAATGGCAGTAAGTACGAAAACATGATCATAGTTAAAATCGTATCTCTGTATAAAGCAGAGTTACAAGGATGTTTTAGTAATGCAACTAGTATTCTTTGTTTTATTTAATAATGCACAGCACGTGGTTTTTGGTATTAATATATATGACAACGAACTTTCATTTAAGGTAGTACAAAACCAAATAACTTCCAGCTGGGTCAAAGTTCGAGGTGCAGCGAACTTTTGATAGAGAAGTGAACACCACAAGTCCTCTGATTGGTGATAAATGTGAGTGTGTTGGTTGTAAAAAAAAAAAAAAAAAAAAAGGTTTCATCTGGGCAAAACATGTATGCAATTTTATTTCATCTAGTACCACAGTGTCAAGTAGCCTTGTGTTTGAAACATGTATGAGGTACCTGTAAGAAAAGAAGTACTCGAATTTTGTGCGGAAGTAGGGTAGTCATAGACGCTACCCGTTATTTCATACATAAGCAGCTTGACCCCCAATTGTTTCTGATTCACTTTAAGGGTGAGAGGTGGTACTATTTATATCCGTGGGGTTTATGTAGATTGATACGCTGCAGGTAGGAGTTTTAGCCACATATGTTACTATTGTCGTCTGTGGGATTTGATTTGGTAGTATACACCCGCAAAGCATACAGAGATTTGTTTAAAAGTGAAATAACTAAACTTCGAGTATTTTAGTTGATGAATTGTTTATCAATCTGTTGGGGGTTTTGGTTTATGACTATTCGTGTGCAGGATTCTGTGTGTATCTACCCCTTTTTGTGACAATACCCCCATTTTCACGACAGTTATATGTTTTACAGAATTGCTAAAGGGTGAAGATATTAAGAGCATTGTAAAATATTTGTCAGGGCATTTACGAATACAACATTTGGAGGATTGGCAGATAATGGATTGGAGAATTCAGATATATTACTAATATTGAAATCCTTCGAGGATTAGGATCTCGTGTAACACTTTGTTTGTAACATTACAAAATACAATTCACAGAGTTTTATTTTTCAGTAGACATTTAACATAAAGTTTAGGCTCAGCACCTTAAATATTCTCTTTAAACGTTCTAATTACAACCGAAGCTCATTTGCACATCCATTTATTATTTACATCCTATAAATAAAGTTTTGTTGCAGGATTTGCTGTGTAATTACATATTTTATAACCCTATCCCAATTTCCTCAACAGTTATATTTTTACAGAATTGGTTAAGGGTGACCATTTAGAAAAACAAAGCTTGGGAAATAATGGATTGGAGAATTCAGACGTATTACCAATGTTGAAATCCTTTGAGGATTAGGGTCTCATATAACACAACAGCAGTATTTCAATGGAATTGTTAACAGTGACTAAATAAAACGCATTATAAAATATTTATTAGAATGAGCGAGGCAAACATAAGAGAAGAGGAAGTTAGTGGAATATGAATTTCAGAAATAGAAGCAATCGTGTCATCCCTATAAGGTTAGGGTCTCAAGTAAAACTTTTATTTTTTCATTACTTAGTGTAATTTCCACCATTTCTTAACAGTAATTTCACTTGGCGTTTAGGTTGACTTCCTTAAATGTTCTGTTTCAGGGATTGTATTGTACACAAATCTATATTAGGCTGCTAAATACTACTTAGGTCTTGCATGTAAAGTGAATTTAATGTTATATGTTGGTGAGATGCCATTAAAATGATCTCTTATTAGACTAAAACTGATTAAAAGTCTACGTTATTGATTTACACCCCATATTGATCATGTATTTATTGTTATCTTTGTAATATAACCATGACTACAACGATATTATTGTCACACACAAATAGGCATACAGCTGACTCCACAACTTAAAAGATCAAAACAACACATTTTTAAAATTATATTCAAGTTTACCTATTTATTAATTGCATTAATACACTGGTAAGTGATTCAGCTGTATACGTTTCCTAAAATTTAATGTTAATGCATTACTACCTTTATAAGTATGTTGAACTAATCTAGACATTGGAAATAACATGACAGGGTGTGTCATACTCCATGCTGAAGACAAATAATAGAACTTTGTCTCCTGAAATTAGAGGCTACCACGAGTTACCACTTCAATATTTTGCAACCACCATTTAGCCTAATACAGACAAAACTATATTGGGACAACATTGATAGACTGGAGATGGCTCTCACTGGTGGATCAAATGTTTGACATTTTATGTTTCTGGTGCATGTGTTGGACCACAGTCACTGGTAATAAATCGTACCAATGATAAAACAAAACCACAAACATTTAGCTAAAGATGCCTGAAAACAAACAACCTCATTTGGAGGCTAGCAAGGCAGACAAACACAGATACATGGAAAATCCAAAGTTGGACAGAATTCATTATGAGTACCAGATATTTCAGTATGAACCATCTCAAAGATACCTGCCTACTATCAATACATCTTGTTCCGAGCCGACGATTGCATTTCACATTGTGAACTAGAACATCTCAGAATAAAACTACCTTTACAAACCATTGCAGTACTGATGAATCAAACAGTTTGCAAAGACATAACAACGGCTATGTCATTATTATCTTAAGAATGGAATCATTCTTAGTGTTATAGGAATTCTATGATGATGATTTCAAGGTTTGTACATAGGTATAGGGGTATATGATTGCTGTAGACGTAGTTAGTTGAGTGCTTGAAGTAAAGATGTACAACCATGTACAAGTATATCATGAAGCTCTAAAGTATCATTAGACTAGCTTGGTCAGTTTACTATTGGGAAAAAAGCCAACCAAAGAAAATGCCACCATGGTTAAAGACTTGTACCAAAATAAATTTTACAGCGTAGCAGTTTGCCAAGTTTTAGCAGAGTTAAACAATCTCTAGAAAGATTTATTCAAATGTCTGTCCCACAGAAATGAAGATTTTTCAGCATTTCTGATGCCTCACAGTTACATAGATGCATTGCTTAGCCTTCTACGAGCATCTTTTGTGGGAATTGCACTTTAGGGCTATTAAGTTAGCGATTCCACGGTGCTCTGCTTTGACAAGCTGTATTATGGCACATACACACCGACTTATTAAGCACAAAACCTATCTTCCAATTGAGCACTGTGATATCTTTGAAGCTTTTCAGATTGGCAGCATTTTTTATCAGATGTATGCCAACAATATTTGTGAATGCATTCCTAAAACCTACTAAGTTAAATTGAACAAAGATGCCCGAAATCTAGAGGTCATAACAGGGTTAAGGTTAAATTCTGCTGCTAAAAATATACAGAACATCGATGTGTGATCATAAAGAGTTTCCAAAGCCAACCGTTTAAAGGGATTATGACTATATTCCATAGTACTGGTAGTAAGCCTCATTCAATGTTGATTAAATGCATTTGCTGAGAGCATCTGTACTGCACAGGCAGTTTCAGTGGATACTACCTTTGACTTGATGAAGAACAATGTTATATAGCCTTCAAAAGTGAGCGACTATATAGCCTTCAAAAGTGAGCGACTATATATAACAATAAATCTTATGACAAAATCAGAACACGAAAAGCTGAAATATTAGTCATTTGTGACAAAATATAATTGAAGACCAATCACTGTTTGCGTGCATCACTGAGCTGGCACACGGCATAATTTCCAGATATCCTTTAACTTTCATTGGTACCTCTATAGTGGGTCTCGTTGTAGATGAATATTACATGAGTAGATAGTCTAACAGAAATGTTTTAACCATTGTTGATGGGATTGACTTGGTCCAGGTAGTAAACAGTAATTATGTTAAGTTTTTAGAGGTGGTAAACCAATGTTGCATAAAGCATTATGAGGTGGAAGCCACACAAAACATGTTAATATTGTTGTTGGTATATATCATGGGACTTTTACTAAGAGCAACATATTTTGTAAAACAACTGAGAATCTTTCGGAATCAAGTTACTAATATCACCATTTTAAATACTTTCCTAGTCAAAGAATGAAGGAAGGCAGTATACACAAATACACTCCAAGGGAAAGTGTTTTGATAACAAATATTCAAACAATATCCAAGGTGTTATGCAATCCGGTGTTTTCAAGTTGACTGATGCTTGCTATTGCATGCAGCTCATGCTGCAATTGTGGTATACATGTAAGTTGCCTTTAGCTCAGAAGACAGGAACTATATTTTGTGCTTGGCATTCCAAGATATCCCTTGAGTTCCATTCCTCTCACAAATGTAGTCCTGGAACTGATGAAGTATCGTTGAATCTGTATTGACAATCAAAATGTTTGTAAAGTTGTATACACTGGGGGTTACACTGACAGTGTGCCTAGGAATCAGAACTGTGTATCTAATTTGAAGCCTTTCCGAAACATTACAAAATGTACTAATAAATGTTCACTTCGCCTATTTGTATCACACTTCTTCCCTTTTTTCTTGAAAGGGAGAAATGCACTGCCTGCCAGGATATGTTTCTGTTCCGTGCCCAGGTTAAATTTCATATATTTCCTAAAATATACTTTTTTCGTACGTACGAAATTATTTGAAGATAAAATCCAGTTTGGGCTTCTTACAAATTATAGGCGACCAGAAACACATTGAATATACAGACATTGATATTCTAAACAAGAAAATATATTTAATATATAAGTTTAATCGTAGAACTATTTTATTAGTCGGAAACATCTTACAATGCAGCAAACTCAGGAATGTCCCTTTAAGGGGCCGTCCATAATTTTCAACATTTTCACGAGCATACAAACCGTACGCGCGGGGGGGGGGGGGGGGGGGGGGGGGGGGGCCAGCGTACACTATTTTTGAAAATGAAAAATGTCGATCAACATTTTTCATTTGGGGGAATGTACACTTTTAGGAGGGGAGGTGGGTGGTCAAAAGTGTACTCTTTGTACACTTGTGAAAATGTTCAAAATTATGGACAGCCCCTAACCAATTTATCGTTTTCAACTTGGCAAGATGATTGGAACGGTGCGTTTTACGAACAAGCTTCATTCTGACAAGCCAGTCTTAGTAGAGTGGCAATCTTCCTATAGGCGGTGCGGGAAGGATGAAATAGTCTTGTGTCATGCTCGCATCGATCACACATACTTGAATTCATTTATCTTGACGACGGATCCCCCACATCAGTGTGAGCACTGTCAGTGTACGTTGACGGTACGCCACATCAGTGTGAGCACTGTCAGTGTACGTTGACGGTACGCCACATCAGTATGAGCACTGTCAGTGTACTTTGACGGATCCCCCACATCAGTGTGAGCACTATCAGTGTACGTTGACGGTACGCCACATCAGTGTGAGCACTGTCAGTGTACTTTGACGGTACGCCACATCAGTGTGAGCACTGTCAGTGTACTTTGAGTACGCCACATCAGTGTGAGCACTGTCAGTGTACTTTGACGGTACGCCACATTTTGGCGGAGTGCAATCATCTGAAGAAAACTAGAACAAATATATTTGGTAGAAGAAATGCGATGGAATCATTACGAGTCTATCCTGAACTTTTGTTGCAATTTCTTCGTGATACTGAATTTTATTATAAATTTTACTTTTACTAATATCTGTAATATTTGTATTTTTGGCACCGTTCGTTACACTGTGTAATCATTTAACAGTTGAATTTTTATATTGATGTTGATTATATATTCATTTGTGCATATACCATATGCCACACAAATGCCGATGTATGTTTCGTGCTTGGGTGTCGTTAATCAACCAATCAGTCAATCAATCATTCATTCATTCATTCATTCATTCATTCCATAAACATTACTTACGTCTTTAGAATTATGGAAAATGCCCTCTTTGTTAGAATTATGACTGAAAATGCCCGGATATATGGAATGTTCTAAATAATACAAGCTATGTAATATCTGATTTCAATTATCCAAAAAAGTTTATTTTGTTTAACGACACCACTAGAGCACATTGATTTATTAACCATCGGCTAATAGATCAAACATTTGGTTATTTTGACATAGTCTTAGAGAGAATGTTACCTATACCACTGTTCAAAAGGTTACCTACACTACTGTTCACAATGTTACCTACAGCCTGTAATTAATATTTTGAAGAGTAGTATAGGTAACATTCTGAACAGTAACTTACATGCTGTTGTTTACCGGCCTCGGTGGCGTCGTGGTTAGGCCATCGGTCTACAGGCTGGTAGGTACTGGGTTCGGATCCCAGTCGAGGCATGGGATTTTTAATCCAGATACCGACTCCAAACTCTGAGTGAGTGCTCCGCAAGGCTCAATGGGTAGGTGTAAACCACTTGCACCGACCAGAGATCCATAACTGGTTCAACAAAGGCCATGGTTTGTGCTATCCTGCCTGTGGGAAGTGCACATAAAAGATCCCTTGCTGCTAATCGAAAAGAGTAGCCCATGTAGTGGCGACAGCGGGTTTCCTTTCAAAATCGGTGTGGTCCTTAACCATATGTCTGACGCCATATAACCGTAAATAAAATGTGTTGAGTGCGTCGTTAAATAAAAAAATTCTGTCATTTCTTTACATATTGTTAACCAGTAACAACGTGTATTGGAGCCCAAAATGTCCCAATTGGGACATCTAAGGTGGACACCGTATTAATCAGCGGCTATTGGATTTCACACATTTGGTAATTTTTACAATAGTAGAAAGGGATCTTTTATATGCACCATCCCACAGACAGGATAGCACATAAAAGCATTTGATATATCAGTCGCGTGTGTGTGTGTGTGTGTGTGTGTGTGTGTGCGCGCGCGCGCGCGCGTGCGCGCGTGTATGTGTGTGAACCTCAATTCAGAAGTTAGAGGGCGATCACCCTATAAACAAAACGTAAATGCTGTCTGATACCATTCCCTTTTAAAAGCAGAATATGTATTTCTTGTTCTTTTTTCTGTTATGTTATGGTTTGCGTTTTGGTTTTATTATTGGAAGATTGGAAGGGTAATCCGCTGCTTTTCTGTTCATTTGATTTCTTTGACTACAAAATTCCTGTTAATTATAACGCACGTACAACCACCACACCACACAATACAACACGCAATACAATACAACACAACACAATACAATTCAATACAATAAAACGAAATACTATCTTTATTGGGTAAATGTTGCCATGAAAAACAAAAACATACAGAAACTAGTTATACCTATAACAGAGATGAAACAAGATGATAACATTATTGCAGTTAAAACGTCTAGCCTCCGGTTGAAATATACAAAGTAAATGCATTATATTCGATTGGACACCAACACACCACACAAGTCTGCATTTGATTCAAATGGAAACGTGACAGGTTTCCCCTCAAGACTTCGTGTCAGAATTACCATTTGTTTGACATCCAATAGCCGATTATTAATTAATTAATGTGCTTTAGAGGTTTCGTTAAACAAAACATGAATTCCATCGTGACGGAATCACACATTTGACCCATTTTTGCATCTTTAAGTTGAAGTAACCTACTTTCTTTTATCATGAGCATATATAGCTCAGATATATTATATAGCTTCCTTGCTGACCTGCACTATCCGGCCTAACCCACGAGTCTACGGTTAGAAGTTAATATTTTATCAATGATTGAACTTTCGTGACGGGATCACAGGCACTTTGGAAAATTTTACGATACAACTCAACACAGATAAAACTCTGCTGTCTATTAATAGATATTTGAACAACTTACAATTTTTCATGTTTCTATTTTACCTCTTCAAATGAAACTACTTTCCTTTGTTGGTTAACTGATTAATTTTTTAGACCAACCAATCATGAAGATTGTGACGGAATCACATATTTGATGTGACGGAATCACGCGTGCGATTTATACATTTTCTTTCGTTTACATGCATATATAAAGATAATAAAAACCTGCTTTATATACATAAATCATCTATGGAAAAACCTACAACAATCGTCATAAATAGCTATATGATGTTTAATAACGATAACTGAAACAAAAATACAAACGAGTCTTGTTCAATCCTTCCAACACGTATTCAAAATAAAACAACCATAACAATAGCAACAACTGATAATACTGCATAGCGTCTATTCAGTAATGAAATATATTTCACTATGGTCGTTGTGGGTTTGGAGGGTGTTGTTGTGTGTTGTTGTTGTTGTTTCATTAATATAAGATATCAGTACATTAAAAAATACCAAGTATGGAGCAATTCCACAATTTTAGATTTTTGGTCAATTCGTGTACGTTTACGTGGAATTCATGAAAAAAGCAGTTTGAATAATTTAAGCAAATGTAACAAAGTATATGGAATCTCTTGGCCCAATATGTCCCAGGGTGCTCGGCCCAAAAACATCTTGGGCTTCAACAAACGTCTTACATGGACACATATTTCAGGCCCGTACGCAGAAATTTATATGGGGGGTGGGTGGGGGTGTGTGTGCGTAATCGACGGCCTAAAGGCCGGTGTTTAAATCTAGAATGCAGGAGATGCATTTTCGTCGGACTATTTTTTTTTCTTTTTTACATATTTTTTTACGGATGGATCTCGGTACACCTCGCACCCCCCCCCCCCCCCCCCCCCCCCCCCTCGCGTACGGGACTGTATTTTGCTCTACATCACCAGACAGTACAGAGCAAGTTGGTTCCGCATAGAGGCATTGGGTTTCTTCGTGTAGCGTTGGTACTGGTTAAAGGGACATTCCCGAGTTTGCTGCATTGTAAGATGTTTCTGACTAATAAAATATTTCTACGATTAAACTTACATATTAAATATATTTTCTAGTTTAGAATATCAGTTTCTATATATTCAATGTGTTTCTGGTCGTCTTAATATTTGTAAGAAGCCCAAACTGGAAATAAAATTAAATTTAACCTAGTGCAAATATTAGAACGACCAGAAACACGTTTAATATACAGCCACTAATAATTTATGTAGAAAAAATATATTTGATATGTAATTACAGTCGTCTGAAACATTACAGCAAACTCAGGAATGTCCCTTTAACTACATGTAAACTTACTGTTATGCCTGGAAATGAGAATAATCAAACTAAACCTCTGTAGCATCAGATTATGGGGAAATTGTGTGGCTTAGACACAATAGCTGGCTATCATTTGGTCGTCGACGATTGCCAAAGTATTACACACAGTCCCCTCTAGCCCTCCACTACAACATGTCAATAAGGGGAGGGCTAGAGGTCACTCGAGCTAGACGGCATCATGCTTACATATTTCTAAAAATAGCTTGTTCGACATATTTCTCTTTCCGCCGCTTTGATACTCTTCAAAATACATCCATAATTGAAGAACCTGTCGGCAGGCGAACTTTAGTTTCCATGACATTACTTTAAACCCGAATCGTCAAAACCAAGACGAACTGGCTGGTGGTCCCATGGTTACACAGGGCAACAGGGTAGATAATCGTCAGGGAATAACTGATGGCAATTCAGTTTGGATTTAATTATATATATATATATTTAGTTTTTTACCTTAAGAATTTCCCAACCCCATTCATCCGGGAAAATATCGACCAAGTGCCGTGTTATTTCAAAGGCATTTTAATGAATTCGTCTGTTTAATTGTTTGAAAAAAAGAAGAAGATAGTTGTCAACAACAGGCGAATGTGATCTTTGTTTTCTTTGAGTGGATATTATTGTTATGGTTCAAGATGGCTGCCAAGACATCGTCGATTTTTCTTGTTGGATGATGGTTAGCAAGTTGACAACAGACTCTGGAGAGGTCAGATAATATAAGAGAGTACGGATCGAATTTACAAAGCCTGTTTATGTCTTACACGTGTGTAACTACGTACATTTGCAATGGGTGAATAATCTGATCTTAACTAAAACAGGCATCGCAAATTCGGTCCCACATGTTTCTTTCTTTCTTTCTTTTTTTTTCTTCATGAAGCGATATTGTTTAACTACTTGCCATGTGGCTGAATTGTAACCAAGTCTCAATGCGGCAAGGTAAGGGCGTGAGCAGGAACTTTTGTAGGGGGGGGGGGGGCGGTGGGGACTGTTGTGAGTGATGTTTATAGGGGGTAGAGTCACGCTCCCCCGGAAAATATATTGATTTTGGGTTTTTTTACTTGAGCAGGGGGAAGGGTTCGACCCTCAAAACCGTCCACCTGCACACGCGCCTGCAAAGTTATCATGTGTCTTTCAGTTGTGAACTGCATGACATTATTTTAAAGGTATGCTAGATGCAAATAAATTTGATGTTTCGAGCCAACCATCTGATTCTCAGGCGAGCGCTCTACCGACTGAGCTAGAGCCCGTCTCTTATCGGGTTTCATTTAAAGGGACATTCCCGAGATTGCTGCATTGTAAGATGTTTCTCTTAAAGGGACATTCCCGAGATTGCTGCATTGTAAGATGTTTCGCTTAAAGGGACATTCCCGAGATAGCTGCATTGTAAGATGTTTCTCTTCAAGGGACATTCCCGAGATAGCTGCATTGTAAGATGTTTCTCTTAAAGGGACATTCCCGAGAATGCTGCATTGTAAGATGTTTCCGACTAATAAAATATTTCTACGATTAAACTTGCATATTAAATGTATTTTCTTGTTTGGAATATCACTTTCTGTATATTCAATGTGTTTCTGGTCGTCTTAATATTTGTAAGAAGCCCAAACTACATTTTGTCTTCAAATAATTTCATACGTACGAAAAATCTTTCTTAGGAAATAAAATGCAATTTAACCTAGTACAAATATTAGAACGATCAGAAACACGTTTAATATACAGCCACTAATATTTTATGCAGAAAAATATATTTGATATGTAATTACAGTCGTCAAAAAGTCTCTGTTAGTCGATAACATCTTAAACATTGCCGCAAACTCAAGAATGTCCCTTTAAAACAAAAGTGGGACGCGACCGTTTCTGCGAAAACTGATTTTATAAAGAAATATGAATAGCAATTTTCAAAATTATATTTATTTATTTATACTGGTGAGGAATTTATGTAACATATATTTTATTGTATTCGACAGCTACCATTGAATGGTTTACCAAATATATATTTTGGAATAAATTTTGGAATTTGATGTATTGTCATGGTAATAACACAGCATTTAAAGGGACATTCCTGACTAACACAGACTTTTTAACGATTGTAATTACATATCAAATATATTTTCCTGCATAATATATTAGTGGCTGTATATTAAACGTGTTTCTGATCGTTCTAATATTTGTATTAGGTTAAATTTCATTTTATTTCCTAAAATATATTTTTTTCGTACGACAAATACCAAGACGACCAGAAACACGTTAAATATACAAACACTGATATTCTAAGCAAGAAAATATATTTAATATATAAGTTTAATCGCAGAAATATTTTATTAGTCAGAAACATCTTACAATCTCAGGAATGTCCCTATAAATCTTAGATGCTTTCTAATTTGTTGGCCCTGCGCGTGCTGTAATCTCACCGTGGTGCAGGTTAGTGACATTTTCTTTGAGAATGGCCAATACACCACAAATTCAAATTTTGAGTAAAAGTCAGTATCTATCTGTGATATTTGTATTATTGCACAGTTCTTTACATTGATTTTATTTAAATATTGAATTTTTATATTGATGTTGATCATCACCTTATTTGTTTGCATTATCATAGTTTGACACCCAATAGCCGATGTATTTTTCGTGCTGGGGTGTCGTGTCGTTAAACATTCATTCATTCATTCTAATTCATTGGCCGGAGGGTAAAACAAGGATCACGGTGGATTATTGGAAATGTGAGTACGTATGGCTAACACCTAGTACGAAATGACGCAAATCCGTGTGCGTATTTCTTTACGTATTCACGTGAAAACTTCTATGAATACGCTATGAATACGCTAACGAATGTTGTTCTAATACGTTATGAATACGTAGATGCGTATGCTCGTAAACATACAACAGAATACGCCGAGAACACGGAAAAGGGGACAAGCATCATGACGTTGGGTTGTGGATAGGTTTGTTAAAGCTACAGTCTCGCCATACCATATCATAACATGAATTACTATTACAAAATACAAACACAACTACAGTTTTAATAAACTCACAGTCTCGCCATACCATATCATAACATGAATTACTATTACAAAATACAAACACAACTACAGTTTTAATAAACTCACAATCTCGCCTCACCATATCATAACATGAATTACTATTACAAAATACAAACACAACTACAGTTTTAATAAACTCACAATCTCGCCTCACCATATCATAACATGAATTACTATTACAAAATACAAACACAACTACAGTTTTAATAAACTCACTATCTTCACTATCTCGCCTCACTATATCATAACATGAATTACTATTACAAAATACAAACACAACTACAGTTTTAATAAACTCACAATCTCGCCTCACCATATCATAACATGAATGTTTATTACAAAATACAAACACAACTACAGTTTTAATAAACTCACAATCTCGCCTCACCATATCATAACATGAATTACTATTACAAAATACAAACACAACTACAGTTTTAATAAACTCACAATCTCGCCTCACCATATCATAACATGAACTACTATTACAAAATAAAAACACAACTACAGTTTTAATAAACTCACAATCTCGCCTCACCATATCATAACATGAATTACTATTACAAAATACAAACACAACTACAGTTTTAATAAACTCACAATCTCGCCTCACCATATCATAACATGAATTACTATTACAAAATACAAACACAACTACAGTTTTAATAAACTCACAATCTCGCCACACCATATCATAACATGAATTACTATTACAAAATACAAACACAACTACAGTTTTAATAAACTCACAATCTCACCTCACCATATCATAACATGAATTACTATTACAAAATACAAACACAACTACAGTTTTAATAAACTCACAATCTCACCTCACCATAACATGAATTACTATTACAAAATACAAACACAATTACAGTTTTAATAAACTCACAATCTCACCTCACTATATCATAACATGAATTACTATTACAAAATACAAACACAACTACAGTTTTAATAAACTCACAATCTCACCTCACTATATCACTATATCATAACATGAATTACTATTACAAAATACAAACACAACTACAGTTTTAATAAACTCACAATCTCGCCTCACCATATCATAACATGAATTACTATTACAAAATACAAACACAACTACAGTTTTAATAAACTCACTATCTCGCCTCACCATATCATAACATGAATTACTATTACAAAATACAAACACAACTACAGTTTTAATAAACTCACTATCTCGCCTCACCATATCATAACATGAATTACTATTACAAAATACAAACACAACTACAGTTTTAATAAACTCACTATCTCGCCTCACTATATCATAACATGAATTACTATTACAAAATACAAACACAACTACAGTTTTAATAAACTCACAATCTCGCCTCACCATATCATAACATGAATTACTATTACAAAATACAAACACAACTACAGTTTTAATAAACTCACAATCTCACCTCACTATATCACTATATCATAACATGAATTACTATTACAAAATACAAACACAACTACAGTTTTAATAAACTCACAATCTCACCTCACTATATCATAACATGAATTACTATTACAAAATACAAACACAACTACAGTTTTAATAAACTCACAATCTCACCTCACCATATCATAACATGAATTACTATTACAAAATATAAACACAATTACAGTTTTAATAAACTCACAATCTCACCTCACCATATCATAACATTATTTACTAATACAAAATACAAACACAACTACAGTTTTAATAAACTCACAATCTTACCTCACCATATCATAACATGAATTACTATTACAAAATACAAACACAATTACAGTTTTAATAAACTCACAATCTCACCTCACTATATCATAACATTATTTACTAATACAAAATACAAACACAAGTACAGTTTTAAAAAAGACACAATCTCACCTCACCATATCATAACATGAATTACTATTACAAAATACAAACACAACTACAGTTTTAATAAACTCACAATCTCACCTCACCATATTATAACATGAATTACTATTACAAAATACAAACACAACTACAGTTTTAATAAACTCACAATCTCACCTCACCATATCATAACATGAATTACTATTACAAAATACAAACACAACTACAGTTTTAATAAACTCACAATCTCACCTCACCATATCATAACATGAATTACTATTACAAAATACAAACACAACTACAGTTTTAATAAACTCACAATCTCGCCTCACCATATTATAACATCATTTACTAATACAAAATACAAACACAACTACAGTTTTAATAAACTCACAATCTCGCCTCACCACATTATAACATCATTTACTAATGCAAAATACAAACACAACTACAGTTTTAATAAACTCACAATCTCGCCTCACCATATTATAACATCATTTACTAATGCAAAATACAAACACAACTACAGTTTTAATAAACTCACAATCTCACCTCACTATATCTTAACATTATTTACTAATACAAAATACAAACACACTACAGTTTTAATAAACTCACAATCTCTCCTCACCATATTATAACATCATTTACTAATACAAAATACAAACACAACTACAGTTTTAATAAACTCACAATCTCGCCTCACTATATCATAACATCATTTACTAATACAAAATACAAACACAACTACAGTTTTAATAAACTCACAATCTCACCTCACTATATCTTAACATTATTTACTAATACAAAATACAAACACACTACAGTTTTAATAAACTCACAATCTCTCCTCACCATATTATAACATCATTTACTAATGCAAAATACAAACACAACTACAGTTTTAATAAACTCACAATCTCACCTAACTATATCTTAACATTATTTACTAATACAAAATACAAACACACTACAGTTTTAATAAACTCACAATCTCTCCTCACCATATTATAACATCATTTACTAATACAAAATACAAACACAACTACAGTTTTAATAAACTCACAATCTCGCCTCACTATATCATAACATCATTTACTAATACAAAATACAAACACAACTACAGTTTTAATAAACTCACAATCTCACCTCACTATATCTTAACATTATTTACTAATACAAAATACAAACACACTACAGTTTTAATAAACTCACAATCTCTCCTCACCATATTATAACATCATTTACTAATGCAAAATACAAACACACTACAGTTTTAATAAACTCACAATCTCTCCTCACCATATTATAACATCATTTACTAATACAAAATACAAACACAACTACAGTTTTAATAAACTCACAATCTCTCCTCACCATATTATAACATCATTTACTAATACAAAATACAAACACACTACAGTTTTAATAAACTCACAATCTCTCCTCACCATATTATAACATCATTTACTAATGCAAAATACAAACACACTACAGTTTTAATAAACTCACAATCTCTCCTCACCATATTATAACATCATTTACTAATGCAAAATACAAACACACTACAGTTTTAATAAACTCACAATCTCTCCTCACCATATTATAACATCATTTACTAATGCAAAATACAAACACACTACAGTTTTAATAAAGTCTAATAAACTCACAATCTCACCTCACCGTTTTATAACATCATTTACAAATGCGAAATACAAAGACAACTACAGTTTTAATAGTCTGACAATCTCACCTCACCATATTACTACATAATCTAGTATTGCAAATTATACAAACACAACTACAGTTTAAAACATCTCACAGTTACACCTCACCACATTATAACATAGACAGATGGATAGACAGACAGCAATATAGATAGATAGATAGGTAGATAGATAGATAGGTATGTAGGTAGATAGATATATAGATACATAAATATATAGATAGATAGATAGATAGATAGATAGATAGATAGATAGATAGATAGAGACCGATGGATGGATGGATGGGTAGGTGGGTTGGTGTGTGGCTATTTGGGTGGGTAGATAGATAGATAGACGTAAATTAGCGACTATAACCAGATACCTACCGAATTGTAGGCGTTTCGCGACTTCACGTAAAGAATATTATGGTGGGTGGTCTATTCTAAACGATTAAATAATAAGAATATACCCCAGAGGGCAGCTGTGATGCTAACCGTTTGCGCAGGTACAGATCCCCTAGAATACACTGATTGCAAACATATTTTATTGTACAAAGAACAAAAGAATATGGTACAAGTTTGACAACTTACGAGGCCCTCTTCTATATTCATACAATATACAATATACTTGGCGACCTATATTACATAAATGTAAACTACACGTATACAATCAAGGATAACCAGTGAAAGGAAATGTATTATATACAAAATAATGTGAAGGGAAAAAAACTAAACAAAAAATGATGCAAAGACAGATACCAGCCCTGGCGATACACATTTTCCACGTAGATATTCAGTACATAGCCTTAAAGGTGCATACTCTGAAGACGTTTAGTTAATCTACAAACCTGCAGCACATGTGGATAAGATTGTAACAGAGAGAAGCTAAAGTCTGTGACGTTTAAACAGGGAAATACCGTCTAAAAATAACTAGAGCTTGTCACGATAACCATTATTTCTCAGACGAACTTGCGTTTTTAGAATTATGAAAACTGTATTTTGTGTGTATTGCAAAAACTTAGATGACCAGTACTACTGAAGATGAACTAAAATTAATATTCTAAATTATAAAATGTAAGTACCTCTAATTTAAACTATCAAAAACGACTATAACAATGAATAATACGTCGTAGTGTTTAAAACCTAGGGTCGATCACTTTAACAAACTAACTGAATAAGTAAATACAATAAATAAAGGCACAGTAATAGTGGAAATGCAACAATTGTTGGACTCCTTTTCCAGTTTTTTACTCAAAATAGCAAAATTTATATTTATAATGTCATACAATAATGGTGACATTGAAACGACGGCTATCAGTGGGGCAGTGATTTAATTTAATTATTTCCAAGTACTTTGACCATTTCGTTTTTATAATATAGACATTTTATTCCTATAAATAGGAATACATTTTTTTATATCTACATCTGGCCTGTACATTAATTCATTATTATTATTATTATCATTATCATCATCATCATCATCATCATCATCATCATCATCATCATCATCATCATCATCATCATCATCATAATCATAATTGTTATCTCTGTTTGCTAACACCAAATTGTTTGGTATTGTGCAATAAATTGCAGTGGAACTTCACTATGTTTTCCCGTATTGCTGTTGCACCCTCAGTTGGTACGGCATATATATATATATATATATATATATATATATATATATATATATATATATATATATACTTGAAACAACAAGTTAATAGCCAGTATCAAATGTATCTTACATTTTTCAAAAATTAAAAACAAAAATCAGGTGCGATGATACATTTGTAGGTAGTAAAATGTAGGTTACAGACTTGAATAAAGCATTTCAGATTGCATGTACATGAGTCTTTTATTAACAGCTTGTTTGGTGGCCGGTAGAAAGCGTATGGTAATTTAAATGCATTAAAAAAATCCAAGATTGTTTGACTTTTTAAAACTCCTTTTCTGACTATGCACCTGCCTGGAAACTGCCGTTCTGTCAGCCATTAACTGCAAGTGTTTCCATACCTGTGGCACAGCGAATGGCTACCCATTTCAGACGCATGTGGCCCTAAACGTCTTATGACTAGTATATATGGGTTTTGTATGTTTGTTGGGACCGTTCTAGAACACCCCACCCCTTCAAAAAAAAAAAAGTAATAACAAAATAAAACAAAATAAAAAATAATAATATATACTCTTCAAAACAAGTAGGGGAACCTGAAATATTAAAACATACGTTTTGACCACAGACATCCTAGTAAAGAAAGTCTGTTTATCAACACACCGAAACACATTACATAGGATGCACATTCATCACGCAGTTGCCCCGTACACGTGCGTGGGGTGTCATTCTCGATTTTGACCATTTCCAGGAAGGTCCATTAATCATTGTGGAACATTATTTCTGTCAATCGTTTTCATTCTGTTGATCATACAGTTGTTATTGTTTTGTTTTTAGTCATTTTTATTGTTTGAATTTTCGATTTACTGATAAAAAACCCGTCAACTTTCAAATTTTAATTCTGACCCCAATATTCCTTCAAGATCTTTGGTGGTCATAAAACTTACTGTAACACTGAACTACCGGTTGTAATGTTTGCCCAATTAATTCACTATTATTATATAACCATTCCCCACAGCTAATATACCTTACAATTTTGGCAATTGTAAATTCTTATTAGAGTTCCCCTACTTTTTTGAAGAGTATATATATATATTTATATCTATCTATCTGTATGTATGTATATAGTATATATGTATATACATAGAGAGAGAGAGAGAGAGAGAGAGAGAGAGAGAGAGAGAGAGAGAGAGAGAGAGAGAGAGAGAGAGAGAGAGAGAGAGAGAGAGAGAGAGAGAGAGAGAGAGAGAGAGAGAGAGAGAGAGGAAGGAATATAGTAACAAAACAAACAAAAAATAGACACAAAAATTGCTTGTAACCAATTAACGTTCAAGCACACTGTCCAGAGCACACACCTCAGCTGTCTGGGCTGTCTGTCCAGGACAGCTGGTTAGTTGTTAGTGGTTAATGATTATTGAAAGAGAAGAGGGTGTAGTAGTCTTACACCTACCCATCGAGTCGTTAAAACTCGCTCTGGGTGGGAGCCGGTACCGTGATGCGTACCTACCAGCCTTATGTCCGATGGCTTGATCACGACACCACCGAGGCTGGTAATGTCCTTCTATTCCCCATGAACATCTACCCTGAATGGTATGCTGCACATGTTTATGTATTAAAACAATAGCATTGTTCACGTCACTGACTCTGTTTAAACCGGATGCATTACAGTTACTATGGCAACGATAACTTGAAAGCGAAGCACCGAATTTTGATAAAATATTCATCAGTTTGATACTCAACACCACGTTAAGACAGAAATAACAATTCGTTGTACATACATATAGTCCAGGAGTCAGGTCGATTTGTCTATGTCGGAGAGTCAGGAAGGTTTGAACATTGATTCTTATGTAAAAATATGTGTAGATTTCAGATCTGCAACTCGTACTTGCCTAAACCTGTACGTTAATTGTGAATTTGTATACTTTTAATGGTACGTCAAAGTCATTGTTTTTCGATCTGCTGCTACCCAAAACAACAGTCCACAGGACAGACACTAAAATTCTGTTATGAGGGAGTTTAAACTCTTTAAAAATGTTTCTGTGACGCTTAATATCCAAACTTTCCATTTTGATTTTCTGGATTTCCATAATTGGTCAATATGACCTACATGTTCAAGGTCAAACGAAGGTCATTGTTTCTGAATATATACTATGCTGTAAATGACACAAATCATTGGTTTCTTTTATTTCTTTCCAATAATATTGATCAATACTGTTCATATTATTACTTTGGTTTATAGATATATCCATTATACATCTAGTAGATGTGCTTCCTTGTTGAAATTTCAGGGCAGATCCATAATTTAACGAATGGGGGAGATGAATAAGAAAAGGTTACGTCCTTATTTTGTGGCATGGTTTGTTAGAAGTGGGTACCCGTGCTTATTGAGGTCTATACAGGCTATGGTTTATGGTGAGGGTAGGTGTGGTTTATGGTGAGGGTAGGTGCGGTTTATGGTGAGGGTAGGTGCGGGGGTAGGTGTGGTTTATGGTGAGGGTAGGTGCGGTTTATGGTGAGGGTAGGTATGGTTTATGGTGAGGGTAGGTATGGTTTATGGTGAGGGTAGGTGCGGTTTATGGTGCAAAGGTACCCACGCAAAGGTGACCTTTACAGGTCATTTGGGGGTCATTTAAAGTAATTTAGGGTCAAATTAGGACAAATTAAGGGTTTTCTTCCACAACTTTGAGGGTAGGGCTTTTTACAAATATGCAGCATACGGTTCACTCTTCATAGATATGATCGCATTAGATCATTACAGTGTTCATGCAGACTATGGGAAATCTTGATATTAAAATCAATTTATCTCGAAACAATGTGTTTACATGTGTCCAAAACATGTCTTTTAAATATTTAATGGTAGCACTTTGCCAAAAGTTGGTACCCATAATTTGTGCAGGGTAAAGTATATGGTGAGGGTAGGTACCCACGCTAAATTGACCTTTATTGATATCTATATCGACATTACCCCCATTACCCCCATTTTCACGACAGTTATATGTTTTACAGAATTGCTAAAGGGTGAAGATATTAAGAGCATTGTAAAATATTTGTCAGGTCATTTAAGAATACAACATTTGGAGAATTGGGAGATAATGAATCGGAGAATTCAGATATATTACCAATATAGAAATTCTTCGACGATTAGGGTCTCGTGTAACACTTTGTTTGTAACATTACAAAATACAATTCACACAGTTTTATTTTTTAGTAGAAATTTAACATAAAGTTTAGGCTCAGCACCTTAAATATTCTTTTTAAACGTTTTAATTACAACTGAAGCTCATGTGCACATCCAGTTATTATTTACATCCTATAAATAAAGTTTTGTTGCAGGATTTGCTGTGTAATTACATATTTTATAACTCTACCCCTATTTCCTCAACAGTTATATTTTTACAGAATTGCTAAACAGTGACCATATTAAAAGCATTGCAAAATATTTCTTAGGGCATTTAGGAAAAAACAACTTGGGAAATAATGGATTGGAGAATTCAGATATATTGCCAGTATTGAAATCCTTCGAGGGTTAGGGTCTCAAATAACACTTTTTCTGTAACGTTACAAAATACAACAATTCACACAGTTTTATTTTTCACTAGAAATTTAACATAACGTTTAGGCTCAGCACCTCAAATATTCTCGTTAAATGTTCTAATTATAATAGAAGCTCATTTGGACATTCAGTTATTATTTATATCCTATAAATAATGTTTTATTGCAGAATTTGCTGTGCAATTACATATTTTATAACCCTACCCCTATTTCCTCAACAGCAATATTGGAATGGAATTGTTAACAGTGACTAAATAAAACACATTATAAAATATTTATTAGGATGGGCAAGGCAAAAATAAAAGATGAGCAAGTTAGTGGAATATGAATTTCAGAAATAGAAGCAATCGTGTCATCGCTAACAGGGTTAGGGTCTCAAGTAACACTTTTAATTTTACATTACATAGTTCACTTTCCACCATTTCTGAACATTAATTTCACTTGACGCTTAGGTTGACATCCTCAAATGTTCTGTACACAAATCTATATTAGGCTGCTAAATACTACTTAGGTCCTGCATGTAAAGTGAATTTGTTATATGTTGGTGTGATGCCATTACAATGATCTATCATTAGACTAAAGCTGATTAAAAGTATATGTTATTGATTTAAACCCCATATTTATCATGTATTTATTGGTATCTTTGTAATATAAACATAACTACAACGGTATTATTGTCACACACAAATAGGCATACAGCTGACTCCACAACTTAAAAGATCAAAACAACACATTTTTTTATATTATATTCAAGTTTACCTATTTATTAATTGCATTAATACACTGGTAAGTGATTCAGCTGTACACGTTTCCTAAAATTTAATGTTAATGCATTACTACCTTTATAAGTATGTTGAACTAATCCAGACATTGGAAATAACATGACAGGGTGTGACATACTCCCTGCTGAAGACAAATAATAGAACTTTATGTCTCCTGAATCCAGAGGCTACCACGAGTTAGCACTTCAATATTTTGCAACCACCATTTAGCCTAATACAGACAAAACTATCTTGGGACAACATTGATAGACTGGAGATGGCTCTCACTGGTGGATCAAATGTTTGAAATTTTATGTTTCTGGTGCATGTGTTGGACCACAGTCACTGGTAATAAAACATACCAATGATAAAACAAAACCACAAACATTTAGCTAAAGTTGCTTCAAAACAAACAACCTCATTTGGAGGCTAGCAAGGCAGACAGACACAGATAAATGGAAAATCCAAAGTTGAATCGAATTCAGTATGCATACCAGATATTTCAGTATGAACCATCTCAGAGATACCTGCCTACTATCAATACATCTTGTTCCGAGCCGACGATTGTATTTCACATTGTGAACCAGAACCAGAGCATCTCAGAATAAAACTACCCTTACAAACCATTGCAGTACGGATGAATCAAAACAGTTTGCAAAGACATAACGACGGCTATGTCATTATTATCTTAAGAATGGAATCATTCTTAATGTTATAGGCATTCTATGATGGTGATTTCAAGGTTTGTACATAGGTATAGGGGTATATGATTGCTGTAGACGTAGTTAGTTGAGTCCTTGAAGTAAAGATGTACAACCATGTACAAGTATATCATGAAGCTCTAAAAGTATTATTAGACTAGCTTGGTCAGTTTACTATTGGGGGAAAAGCCAAACAAAGCCAAAACCACCATGGTTAAAGACTTGTACCAAATCAAATTCTACAGCCTTGCAGTTTGCCAAGTTTTAACAGAGTTAAACAATCTCTAGAAAGATTTATTCAAATGTCTGTCCCTCAGAAATGAAGAGTTTTCAGCATTTTTGATGCATAGATACATTGCTTAGCCTTTTACTAGCATCTCATGTGGAAATTGCACTTTAGGGCTATTAAGTTAGTGATTCCACGATGCTCTGCTTTGACAAGCTGTATTATGGCATGTACACACCGACTTACTAAGCACAAAACCTATCTTTCAATTGAGCACTCAGATATGTTTGAAGCTTTTCAGATTTGCAGCATTGTTTGTCAGATATATGACAACAATATTTGTGAATGCATTCCTAAAACCCACTAAGTTAAAGTGAACAAAGATGCCCGGAATCTAGAGGTCACAACAGGGTTAAGGCTAAATTCTGCTGCTAAAATATACAGCAGAACATCGATGTGTGATCATAAAGAGTTTCCAAAGCCAACCGTTTAAAGGGATTATGACTATATTCCATAGTACTGGTAGTAAGCCTCATTCAGTGTTGATTAAATGCATTTGCTGAGAGCATCTGTACTACACAGGACGTTTCAGTGGATACTACCTTTGACTTGATGAAGAACAATGTTATATAGCCTTCAAAAGTGAGCGACTATATAGCCTTCAAAAGTGAGCGACTATATATAACAATAAATCTTATGACAAAATCAGAACACGAAAAGCTGAAACATTAGCCATTTGTGACAAAAAATAATTGAAGACCAATCACTGTTTGCGTGCATCACTGAGCTGGCATACGGCATAATTTTTAGATATCCTTTAACTTTCATTGGTACCTCTATAATGGGCCTATTTGTAGATGAATTTTACATGAGTAGATAGTCTAACAGAAATGTTTTAACCATTGTTGATGGGATTGACTTGTTCCAGGTAGTAAACAGTGATTATGTTAAGTTTTTAGAGGTGGTAAACCAATGTTGCACAAAGCATTATGAGGTGGAAGGATGTTAATATTGTGGTTGGTATATATCATGAGACTTTTACTAAGAGCAACATATTTTGTAAAACAATTGAGAACCTTTCAGAATCAGGTTACCAATATCACTAATTTAAATACTTTCCTAGTCAAAGAATAAAGAAAGGCAGTATACACAAATACACTCCAAGGGAAAAATTTTCGGTAACAAATATTCAAACAATATCCAAGGTTGTATGCCATCCGGTGTTTTCAAGTTGACTGATGCTTGCTATTGCATGCAGCTCATGGTGCAATTGAGGGGATACAAGTGAGTTGCCTTTAGATCAGAAGACAGAAACTACATTTTGTGCTTGGTATTCCAAGAGATCCCTGGAGTTCCATTGCTCTCACAAATGTAGTCTTGGAACTGATGAAGTATCGTTGAATCTGTATTGACTATCAAAATGTTTGTAGAGTTGTATACACTGGGGGTTGCACTGCCAGTGTACCTAGGAATCAGAACTGTGTGTCTAATTTGAAGCCTTTCCGAAACATTACAAAATGTACCAATAAATGTTCACTTCGCCCAATTGTATAACACTTCTTCCCTTTCTTCATGAAAAGACAAAAATGCACTGCCTGCCAGGATATGTTTCTGTTCTGTGCAAAGAAGGGCAGAATCGAAAGTGTAACTATGCAGAGATTGTTTGATAAAACATACACAACATGCAATCAACTTCGAAAGACACCAAGTGTAACCATGTAGGGATTGTTTGATAAAACATAGTATTTACTATAGTAGAGTATGACCCAGTGACACCAAGTGTCGTTAATATAGGCTGAAAATAGAAACAGAAGACTATATAGCATTTATATAGACTAGTATAATGCTCATAATTGAATATTCTGACAACCAGGTTGAAGACAGTGATGGAAATGTAGCACAGACATTTTATATATACAAAATATGGTATTTTTAATCTGTCAAGGCAATGTATGCATTACCAACTGATTTATTGTTTCGACTTAGTCTTGTACAGCAATATGACTTTAAGCAATAATCTTTATTATCACCTGCATGTAACAATAAATATGTGATTAAAGTACATTTTAAGTTGACAGGAACCTTTAATGGGTTTATATCAGAAAAAACACATATTTAAAAAAAGTTATGCTCATGTTAATAACTTCATAAGCAAATAATGTGTGGGAGTCCAATAAACATTCAGGCATATTAAAGCCCTGAAAAAGTGTAAACCTAAACTTCAACTGGAATTACAATTGTAAAATGGCGAAAATTGCATTACCTAATAATCAAACAAAACGTGTTATGTGACTGTGAGACCCTAACTTTCAAATAATGTTACTATTGCTTCTATTTCTCAGGTTTATATCCCATTAACTTTGTCTACCTTTATGTTAGCCATGTATATCTTAATAAATATTGTATGATGTGTTTATTTAATTATCCTGTTAACAATTCCTTTGAGATACTGATTTTGAGGAAAGGGGGTAGGGTTATCAAAAGTGTTGTTACACGAAAACACTTCAAAAAAAACTTTATATATGGGATGTAAATAATAACTAGATGTCAAAACAAGCTTCTGGTGCAATAAGATCCTTTAAAAAGAATATCTGAGGTGCTGAGCCTAAACTTTATGTTAAATTTCTACTGAAAAATAAAACTGTGAATTATATTTTGTAACGTTACAGAAAAAAGTGTTATATGAGACCCTAATCCTCAAAGGATTTCAGTATATCTGAATTCACCGATCCATTACCTCTTAATCCTACAAGTTTTGCATTCCTAAATGCCATAACAAATATTTTACAATGTTTTAAAACTAGTCACCTTTAAGCAATTCTATAAAATGGGGATAGGGTCACAAAACGGTTGGATACACACAGAAAGCTGTGAGTCCTGCAATGCTATCATAAATTTGTCATTCCTAGGGATGTAGTCCTTGACAAAAATCACTATGAGCATTCGTCACCGACCACCCCTCACCTATACCCCCCCCCCCCCCCCCACTCCCCTCCACCCCACACCCCCCAGATGGTACCAATTGGCCAAATTATGGGTCCTGGCTCATGGACTATTTAGGTTGCCGCTGGCCACGCTAGACAAGTGACCGCTTATTACAAGTGCATTTACATTAAAATTGTTTGGGAGGGGAAAAAGTGGCCGCTTAAGGCAATTGACCGCTGACTACAGGTAATCGCTAGGACATTTTTGATTAACTGCAAATAGGCGGATCCAGAAAATCCATTTAGGGGGACCCCAATGACATGAGGCGGAATGCCCCGGGCCCCTGTAAACACTAGATCCAGCCTCTAACAAATAACATAGACATATTATTTTCATAATAACAGCTCATAAGTCAAAGTGCTGGAATTTCTTACCCACCCGTTGGTGAGAACACCATGTGTTATTTGTGATAACACATAGCTGTTTACACACATACGTATGTTAATAATTTCAAGACATACGACTGGCTGCTCCTAGGTGATGATCAGGTCACCAATGAAATATATCCAATAAAAAACCAGCACGGTGCAAAAATAGGTTACACTGTGACGTATAGTTAACCTGACAATCATGTTTCTTTGACGCGTAAGTGCAACGGGTTGTAAATATCTTTTAGTGGAAAAGGATATTAAAATTTGCTTAAAACCTGGTTTTTGAGGATATGTAAGAAATAGAATAATGCATTCGTGTCCGTTTGATACCATTAATCTCACAACTCATTTTAAATGGTATCTAACGGCCACTCGTGTATTATTCTCTATGTCTATAACGTGTTTACTCTTTCAGCAGCAACTTAGTAATGTGCTGGGGTGTCCGCAAACCAATATTCCTTCTTGAAGAGCAGCTTTAGAACAATGTGTTTACCGTAAATCCTCGAACAGAGGCCTAGGCTTCTGTTTCTTTTCGCGATCCTTTGAAATTCGGCTTCGTATTCAAGGCAGACTTCTATTGTTGTTGTTGTTTGTTTGTTTGTTCGTTTGTTTGTTTTCAGTCAAAATGTTCTAACATAGCCTTGCTGTGACGTCATATTTTAATGTAGGCTTCACAACCTTTTTCTACCTGTGGTGTCGTTAAACAAATCCAACTTTACCTTTTAATCGACAGCTGTATTGCCCAGAGCTATGTATAATAATAATAATAATAATAATAATAATAATATAGTCTCTTGTTACTTTCTGTGAATGAAAATGACTCGCATTACCTGACGACATGACATGAATCAAACATGATCCATTTACAAGCGAATCGGAAATTTACAATGAGAGTAATCAACGAAATATCCTGTCGATTAATTAATGCATTACTCATAAATATACGTCACAATTCAAGCGGTTACAACTAGCGATGCGCGGTAGAAGCGATATAGCATGATTCCGAATGTACTGGATGTCATATTAATAAAATAATATACTCGGTTATTTTCGTAAAAGGCCGTCGCCAGTCGAAAAAACCTATCTCTGATGTTTGAAGGAAGGGAATGGTGTATGTAACGATGCACTCAACACATATTATTTACGGTTATACGGTTAAGGACCACATAGATATTGAGGGAGGAAACCCGCTGTCGCCACTTCACGGGCTACTCTTTTTTAGTAGCAGCAAGGGATCTTTTATATGCACCATCCCACAGACAGGATAACACATACCACGGCCCTTGATATACCAGTCGTGGTGCACTGGCTGGAAAGAGAAATAGCCCAATGGGCCTACCGACGGGGTTCGATCCCAGACCGACCGCGCATCTAGCGATCGTTTTACCACCGGGCTACGTCCCACTCATATTATATCAATACCGATTTACCGTACCGAAATTTCGGTATTGAAAAATAGTTCCCGGAAAGCAATAGTAATATATCTGACGAACGCGAAATGGATTGGTATAAATCAGACGAGAGCCTTGTGTAGGGATTTTAATTGTATTTAGATGAAATTAGTGGCCGAGCCATAACACAGGCATGCATTTAAAGCCGAGTATACCGAAAATAGCGCTCGATATCGGTATTGTATCAATACCGAATACCGTACCGTAAATCACCCCAAAAATACCGATATCGATACCGAACCTGAAATTTCAATACCGCCCAGCTCTATCTGCGACTTTAATTTCTCTATCGAGACATGAACTTTAATTTTCTATTTAAATTACCCCCCTCCCCCCCCCCTAAAAAAAAAACACAAAAAAAAAAAACTCCCCCCTCCCGTCAACGCCCCACTGTCTGCCTCGGGCTCGTTGTGCCCAGGGTGGACATACCTCATCCTCGACTGGATATAGGCAACTTAACGTAGGTCATCCATTCAACCTTAATCTATACTAAGACTGTTTTACTGTTTACCATAATTTGACACCCAATAGCCGATGCATTTTTCGTGCTTGGGTATCATTACGTATTCATTCATTCATTCATTCATTCATTCATTCATTCATTCATTCATTGTTTACTTTGTCTTATTAATGTCTGAATTCAATTAACAAAAATCGTCTCTAATAGTGAAAAATGTGTCTTAGTGTTAATAAACTAGGGTATGTCTCTTTAATGGCGCAATATGTTAGTTGTAAGAGTCGTATTTCGCTCTTTGTAAATGTTATCGATCTTATATATGATCGTTTCATAAACAACTCATGTCTATCGAAACTAGTGTGCTGAGTAATGTCTGGTTTACAGTTATCAAAATCGACTCTACTAGTGAGAAATACAGCGTAGAGTTTTTTTTTTAAACTAGGATCTCTCGCTTTAATCGAAATTATTGTTAATGTTATTTTAATATTTCAAACAAACTTGCGTTACTATGTCAAGTACAGGAAAGTCTGTTGTGTTCCCTATTGCCCTTGATCCGTGTATGAAAACGGATTACTTTCTGTGTGTTCCGGTCCGCACCTGACACAAACAACCAATCGATAATCGTTCTCTCATTCTCTGCGGCACTTAACAACACTGACGCGGTATGGCCCCCAGAAACCGGTCTCCTCTGCTGGAGAACCAGTCAATATATGATGAAAGACCCGAAGCCGATTATTTTCGATTGATGGTTTCTGCTCCCCAGACTAATTTCGCATAATTCTTGACATGATCGTTTTAAATAGAAAAAAAATATACAATAAAAAATGAAAACAACATTCCCTCATAGTTTGGTAGGACAAAGCATTGCAATAATGAGATCAGATCTCAAAGTGTTTTAATATGCTTGGAGGAAGAAGTAAGGTGCTGCTCAGTATTCAGTTCACTATCACCACTGTAATGTCAATATGAAATACAAACATGTCATATCGGACTGAATGTCAGTAATGTCTGATCGAATCTAAGTAGTGTATAATTGAATATCAGTAAAGTCTGAATAAATATCAGTAATGTTTGATCGAATATCAGAAATGACTGATTGAATATCAGTAATGACTGACCAAGTGCCATTAATGACTGATCGAATGTCAGTAAAGTCTGAATAAATATCAGTAATGTTTGAGTGAATATCAGTAATGACTGATTGAATGTCTGTAATACTGATTGAATGTCAGTAATGACTGACTGAATATTAGTAATGGCTGAATGTCAGTAAAGTCATAATCAGTGTCAGTAATGACAGTATCACAGTTAATTGTATTTGAGAGTTTTGATTGTTGTCACTCTTTCCTGTTCTAGTGGTGTCGTTAAACAAAACAAACTTGTTGCCAAATTGCATGTTCTTTACTGATGTATATGATTAACACTTTAAACTATTATCCTGTCCTATTTTGAACAGTTATCACAGAGTCATGCCCAGCCTAAAGTATTAAATGAATCGGTGCATACAAGTGATTTTGGGGACGGGACGTAGCCCAGTGGTACAGCGCTCGCTCGATGCGCGGTTGGTGTGGGATCGATCCCCGTCGGGGGGCTCATTGGTCTATTTCTCGTTCCAGCCAGTGCACCACGACTGGTATATCAAAGGCCGTGGTATATACTACCCTGTCTGTGGGATGGTGCATATAAAAGATCCCTTCCTGCTAATCGAAAAGAGTAGCCCATGAAGTGGTGACAGCGGGTTTCCTCTTTCAATATCTGTGTGGTCCTTAACCATGTCTGACGCCATATAACCGTAAATAAAATGTGTTGAATGCGTCGTTAAATAAAACATTTCCTTCCTTCTTTCCTGTTAGTATTGGAGTGATCCAGAGTTAAAGGGTTTTTTTGTTTAACGACATCACTAGAGCACATTGATTTATTAATCATCGGCTATTGTGTGTCAGACATTTGGTGATTTTGACATATAGCCTTAGAGAGAAAATCCACTAAATTTGTCCATTAGTAAAAAGGAATCTTTTATGTGCACAATACCAGAGACGCTGCTTGTAAATGTTATTGATACATGATCATTTCATAATTTCATTTCATTCAGTGTTCGAGATCAAAATTTTGGGGCAGTATCCCAGTTGGATACTAACATTTCAAAATCTGGTATCCCACCTGAGAATTTAGTATTATATGGTATCCCGGTGGGATACTGGGTTCTTGAAGACTGGTATCCAAAATTAAATTCTTGTATCCCCGGGATATCGGGATACTGTTAATCTCGAACACTGTCATTTCTACTTATTTTCGTGCTTATATCCAATCAAGCACGCTCTCCTGGGCACACACGTCAGCTATCTGCGGCCCAGCAATCTGTCCAAGCCAGTGAGTTAGTGGTCTTAAATCTACCTATTAAAAGTCGCTCTGGGTGGGAGCCGGTACTGGGCTGCGAACCCTGTACCTACCAGCCTGTAGTCCGATGGCTTAACCACGACACCACCGAGGCCGGTCATTTCATAAACAACTGGTGTATATCGAAGCTGTAGTCTGCTAAGTAATGCATATATATAAAACCGGCTTTAAATACGCCGTAGTGTTTAAAAACTAGGGTCTGTCACTTTAATAGTGAAAAATACGTCGTAGTGTTTAAAAACTAGGGTCTGTCACTTTAATAGTGAAAAATACGTCGTAGTGTTTAAAAACTAGGGTCTATCACTTTAATAATGAAAAATACGTCATAGTGTTTAAAAACTAGGGTCTGTCACTTTAATAGTGAAAAATAGGTCGTAGTGTTTAAAATCTAGGGTCTGTCACTTTAATAGTGAAAAATACGTCGTAGTGTTTACAAACTAGGGTCTGTCACTTTAATAATGAAAAATATGTCATAGTGTTTAAAAACTAGGGTCTGTCATTTTAATAGTGAAAATACACCGTAGTGTTTACAAACTAGGGTCTGTCACTTTAATAGTGAAAAATACGCCGTAGTGATAACAAACTAGGGTCTATTTCTGTAATAGTGAAAAATACGTCATGGTGTTTAAAAACTAGGGTCTGTCACTTTAATAGTGAAACATACGTCATAGTGTTTAAAAACTAGGGTTTGTTACTTTAATAGTGAAAAATACGTCGTAGTGTTTAAAAACTAGGGTCTGTCACTTTAACAGTGAAAAATACGCCGTAGTGTTTACAAACTAGGGTCTTTCACTTTAATAGTGAAAAATACGCCGTAGTGTTTAAAAACTAGGGTCTGTCACTTTAATAGTGAAAAATACGCCGTAGTGTTTACAAACTAGGGTCTATTTCTGTAATAGTGAAAAATACGCCGTAGTGATAACAAAGTAGGCTCTATTTCTGTAATAGTGAAAAATACGTCATGGTGTTTAAAAACTAGGGTCTGTCACTTTAATAGTCAAACATACGTCATAGTGTTTAAAAACTAGGGTTTGTTACTTTAATAGTGAAAAATACGTCGTAGTGTTTAAAAACTAGGGTCTGTCACTTTAACAGTGAAAAATGCGCCGTAGTGTTTAAAAACTAGGGTCTGTCACTTTAATAGTGAAAACTACGCCGTAGTGTTTACAAACTAGGGTCTGTCACTTTAATAGTGAAAAATACGCCGTAGTGTTTACAAACTAGGCTCTGTCACTTTAATATTACGTTGTCATAATAGCACAGATCTCTTGATAAGGCCTGAAGACCAGTGGCAGTCATCTGTGAGCAGCGTTAGCGAGCACGAACTCCAGTCTTAATTTTCCATTTTATTAATGATTGCGCGCAGAGTGGCTCATAACATTTTTATTATTATTATTGATTGTATGCTTATTGTTTTTGTTCTGTTGTAATGAGGTGAGAATTTAATAAACTATCTGTCTCTCTTCCTATCTGCCTGCCTGAGTGCCTTCCTGCCTGTCTGCCTGTTTGCGTGTCTGTCTGTATGTATGTCTGTCTGTCTGCCTGCCTGCCTGTCTGCCTATCTGTCTGTCTGGTTGGCTGGCTGTCTGCCTGTGTGTATATCTGTCTGCCTGCCTGGCTGCCTGCCTGTCTGTCTGCCTGTCTGTATGTATGTCTGTCTGCCTGTCTGTATGTATGTCTGTCTATCTGCCTATCTGGCTATCTGGCTGCCTGCCTGCCTGTATGTAGACATCATTCGCTTTTATTTATTTATTACCTAAATGTGCGAATACTGTGTTTATTTGAACCAGTAACACTATAACAACATTATGCTAGAGTTTCTCACCTCTGACAATTTTAACATCCAAATGCTTACCTGCGACTATTACCTGCTTACCTGCGGCTATTACCTGCTTACCTGCGACTATTACCTGCTTGCCTGCGACTATTACCTGCGGCTATTACCTGCTTACCTGCGACTATTACCTGCTTACCTGCGACTATTACCTGCTTACCTGCTTACTTGCGGCTATTACCCGACTTACCTGCGACTATTACCTGCTTACCTGCGGTTGTTACCTGCTTACCTGCGGCTATTACCTGCTTACCTGCGGCTATTACCTGCTTACCTGCGGCTATTACCTGCTTACCTGCTTACCTGCGGCTATTCTGAGCTTGCCTGCAGCAATTATAAACCAGTATCTTTGGCAACACATAAACACAACCAAAATTATCAACTCAAACGATGGCAATGATTATGTTTCTTTTATCCAGAGGCAAAACAAATGCCGACGGTAAATCCTTGACCTACGGCAATTCATATGACAACTATGGCAATTGCTGTCGGTGTCGTCCTTAATTTCGAGCCCTGCTATCCACACTCCCGCCTTTCTGCCATGGAGAGGCAGTCCATTAATCTGGACAGTGTTTTCAGGGTAGGATTGTCTAGCTCCTTATGGATATTATATTCACAAGTAAACATGGAACAAACATTTCTCGTTCCAGCCAGTGCACCACAACTGGTATACCAAAGGCCGTGGCATGTGCTATCCTGTTTCTGTTAGATGGTGCATATAAAAGACCCCTTGCTACTAATGGAATGTATCGGGTTTCCTCTCTATGAATATGCCAGAAATGACCATATGTTTGACATCCAATAGCCGATGATTAATAAATCAATGTTCTCTAGTGGTGTTGTTAAACAAAACAACTTTAACATGTAACAAACCATATATCTTATTAAAGTCACAGACCCAAGTTTCAACCCGTAAAATGGACACAACGTTTGGTTAATTTACAAACCGGTAACACATCTGGATAAAGTTACCCTAGAGTGAATAAAAAGTAGGTAATGTTAAAACGGGGAAATACCCTCTAAAAATAGACGGGAGATCGTCTCCATAACCATTATTTCTCAGAGGTACGTGAGTTTTTAAAAATATGAAGAAAAAAAGCATTTTGTGATATTAAAACCCCCAGGATGACTTGAAACATCTAGGATGTACGGAAATGGATAATCTGAACAATAAAATCCAAGGTATCACTACACAGTTCACTTCCGGGTGAGAGTTGATTGATCACGGTCCACTATAGTTCCTAATTGTCACATATGTTGTGGTTCATATATTCACTTTTAGTAATTGGAGAAGAATTATAATAATTTGTATGTTTAATGGTAAGCCTTCTAGCTGGGTTTTGCGTCATGTGACATGGGTGTATAGCGGAAGAGACAGCTGGAGTGAATCGGCTAATGAACCACCTGTCTGGACCGGTACTACAGCCAGATGCGAAGGAAGAAAGGAAGCAAGCAAGCAAGGACATTTTTTTAATTTAACGACGCACTCAACACATTTTATTTACGGTTATATGGCGTCGGACATATGGCTAAAAATCACACAGATATTGAAAGAGGAAACCCGCTGTCGCCACTTCATGTGCTATTATTTCCGATTAGCAGTAAGGGATCTTTTATATGCACCATCCCACAGACAGGATAGCACATACCACGGCCTTTGATATACCAGTCGTGGTGCACTGGCTGGAACGAGAAATATACCAATTGGCCCACCGACAGGGATCGATCCCAGACCGACCACGCATCGAGCGGGCATTTTACCACTGGGCTACGTCCTGTCCCGAATGAAAATGAATGCAATCTGATTTTAA